>NW_025535934.1:0-74955 GCF_020615455.1 Coregonus clupeaformis | reverse complement strand
CATACTGAAACACAGAGACAGAGTCAGTTTCTATACTAAACCACATGTATAGTCAGTTTCCATACTGAAACAGAGACAGAGTCAGTTTCTATACTAAACCACATGTATAGTCAGTTTCCATACTGAAACACAGAGACAGAGTCAGTTTCTATACTAAACCACATGTATAGTCAGTTTCCATACTGAAACAGAGACAGAGTCTGTTTCTATACTAAACCACATGTATAGTCAGTTTCCATACTGAAACACAGAGACAGAGTCAGTTTCTATACTAAACCACATGTATAGTCAGTTTCCATACTGAAACACGAGACAGAGTCTGTTTCTATACTAAACCACATGTATAGTCAGTTTCCATACTGAAACACAGAGACAGAGTCAGTTTCTATACCAAACCACATGTATAGTCGGTTTCCATACTGAAACAGAGACAGAGTCAGTTTCTATACTAAACCACATGTATAGTCAGTTTCCATACTGAAACACAGAGACAGAGTCAGTTTCTATACTAAACCACATGTATAGTCAGTTTCCATACTGAAACACGAGACAGAGTCTGTTTCTATACTAAACCACATGTATAGTCAGTTTCCATACTGAAACAGAGACAGAGTCTGTTTCTATACTAAACCACATGTATAGTCAGTTTCCATACTGAAACAGAGACAGAGTCAGTTTCTATACTAAACCACATGTATAGTCAGTTTCCATACTGAAACACAGAGACAGAGTCTGTTTCTATACTAAACCACATGTATAGTCAGTTTCCATACTGAAACACAGAGACAGAGTCTGTTTCTATACTAAACCACATGTATAGTCAGTTTCCATACTGAAACACAGAGACAGAGTCTGTTTCTATACTAAACCACATGTATAGTCAGTTTCCATACTGAAACACAGAGACAGAGTCTGTTTCTATACTAAACCACATGTATAGTCAGTTTCCATACTGAAACAGAGACAGAGACAGTTTCTATACTAAACCACATGTATAGTCAGTTTCCATACTGAAACACAGAGACAGAGTCTGTTTCTATACTAAACCACATGTATAGTCAGTTTCCATACTGAAACACAGAGACAGAGTCTGTTTCTATACTAAACCACATGTATAGTCAGTTCCCATACTGAAACAGAGACAGGGTCTGTTTCTATACTAAACCACATGTATAGTCAGTTTCCATACTGAAACACAGAGAGAGCTCAGTCAGTTTCCATACTGAAACACAGAGAGAGAGTCAGTTTCTATACTAAACCACATGTATAGTCAGTTTCCATACTGAAACAGAGACAGAGTCAGTTTCTATACTAAACCACATGTATAGTCAGTTTCCATACTGAAACACAGAGAGAGAGTCAGTTTCCATACTGAAACACAGAGAGAGAGTCAGTTTCTATACTAAACCACATGTATAGTCAGTTTCCATACTGAAACAGAGACAGAGTCAGTTTCTATACTAAACCACATGTATAGTCAGTTTCCATACTGAAACAGAGACAGAGTCAGTTTCTATACTAAACCACATGTATAGTCAGTTTCCATACTGAAACACAGAGAGAGCAGTCAGTTTCCATACTGAAACACAGAGAGAGTCAGTTTCTATACTAAACCACATGTATAGTCAGTTTCCATACTGAAACAGAGACAGAGTCTGTTTCTATACTAAACCACATGTATAGTCAGTTTCCATACTGAAACACAGAGACAGAGTCTGTTTCTATACTAAACCACATGTATAGTCAGTTTCCATACTGAAACACAGAGACAGAGTCTGTTTCTATACTAAACCACATGTATAGTCAGTTTCCATACTGAAACACAGAGACAGAGTCTGTTTCTATACTAAACCACATGTATAGTCAGTTTCCATACTGAAACACAGAGACAGAGTCTGTTTCTATACTAAACCACATGTATAGTCAGTTTCCATACTGAAACACAGAGACAGAGTCTGTTTCTATACTAAACCACATGTATAGTCAGTTTCCATACTGAAACACAGAGACAGAGTCTGTTTCTATACTAAACCACATGTATAGTCAGTTTCCATACTGAAACAGAGACAGAGACAGTTTCTATACTAAACCACATGTATAGTCAGTTTCCATACTGAAACACAGAGACAGAGTCTGTTTCTATACTAAACCACATGTATAGTCAGTTTCCATACTGAAACACAGAGACAGAGTCTGTTTCTATACTAAACCACATGTATAGTCAGTTCCCATACTGAAACAGAGACAGGGTCTGTTTCTATACTAAACCACATGTATAGTCAGTTTCCATACTGAAACACAGAGAGAGAGTCAGTTTCCATACTGAAACACAGAGAGAGAGTCAGTTTCTATACTAAACCACATGTATAGTCAGTTTCCATACTGAAACAGAGACAGAGTCAGTTTCTATACTAAACCACATGTATAGTCAGTTTCCATACTGAAACACAGAGAGAGAGTCAGTTTCTATACTAAACCACATGTATAGTCAGTTTCCATACTGAAACAGAGACAGAGTCAGTTTCTATACTAAACCACATGTATAGTCAGTTTCCATACTGAAACAGAGACAGAGTCAGTTTCTATACTAAACCACATGTATAGTCAGTTTCCATACTGAAACACAGAGAGAGAGTCAGTTTCCATACTGAAACACAGAGAGAGTCAGTTTCTATACTAAACCACATGTATAGTCAGTTTCCATACTGAAACAGAGACAGAGTCAGTTTCTATACTAAACCACATGTATAGTCAGTTTCCATACTGAAACACAGAGACAGAGTCAGTTTCTATACCAAACCACATGTATAGTCGGTTTCCATACTGAAACAGAGACAGAGTCAGAGAGACAGAGAGAGAGTCAGTTCAGAGATTCAGAGCCAGACAGGGTGAGTTCCTATACATTGATCCATGGTGTGTGAGTCGGGGGGTCTATACATTGATCCATGGTGTGTGAGTCGGGGGGTCTATACATTGATCCATGGTGTGTGAGTCGGGGGGTAAGCTGAGTGTTACTCAGAGAACCTGCTGCTACTCTGAGATAAAGCCATTCGTACATGTCCTCCGAGAGTTAGGGAGGCGTGGGAACAGATCATCATCATTACAGTGTAACCTACATACATGATAGGACATGATGATGTGAAGATGCTGTGTGTGGTGTGGTTGTGGTGTGGTTGTGGTATGGTTGTGGTATGGTTGTGGTATGGTTGTGGCATGCTGTCATATTGTTGCAGACTCTCACCTTGTCCAAAGTATTTGCCCCTTTGGGATAAAATACAGTTTTTTTTTATTGAATTGTTTGAGGTATTCCCCAGTGAAGGAGGGGTCTGGTAGCCAGCGTAGGGTTAGTGGTAGAGTTAGGTGAGGTGTAGTTACCTGGTTGAGGTATTCCCCAGTGAAGGAGGGGTCTGGTAGCCAGCGTAGGGTTAGTGGTAGAGTTAGGTGAGGTGTAGTTACCTGGTTGAGGTATTCCCCAGTGAAGGAGGGGTCTGGTAGCCAGCGTAGGGTTAGTGGTAGAGTTAGGTGAGGTGTAGTTACCTGGTTGAGGTACTTCCCAGTGAAGGAGGGGTCTGGTAGCCAGCGTAGGGTTAGTGGTAGAGTTAGGTGAGGTGTAGTTACCTGGTTGAGGTACTTCCCAGTGAAGGAGGGGTCTGGTAGCCAGCGTAGGGTTAGTGGTAGAGTTAGGTGAGGTGTAGTTACCTGGTTGAGGTACTTCCCAGTGAAGAAGGTCTGGTAGCCAGCGTAGGGTTAGTGGTAGAGTTAGGTGAGGTGTAGTTACCTGGTTGAGGTATTCCCCAGTGAAGGAGGGGTCTGGTAGCCAGCGTAGGGTTAGTGGTAGAGTTAGGTGAGGTGTAGTTACCTGGTTGAGGTACTTCCCAGCGAAGAAGGTCTGGTAGCCAGCGTAGGGTTAGTGGTAGAGTTAGGTGAGGTGTAGTTACCTGGTTGAGGTACTTCCCAGCTGAAGAAGGTCTGGTAGCCAGCGTAGGGTTAGTGGTAGAGTTAGGTGAGGTGTAGTTACCTGGTTGAGGTACTTCCCAGTGAAGGAGGGGTCTGGTAGCCAGCGTAGGGTTAGTGGTAGAGTTAGGTGAGGTGTAGTTACCTGGTTGAGGTAGCGAAGAAGGTCTGGTAGCCAGCGTAGGGTTAGTGGTAGAGTTAGGTGAGGTGTAGTTACCTGGTTGAGGTACTTCCCAGCGAAGAAGGTCTGGTAGCCAGCGTAGGGTTAGTGGTAGAGTTAGGTGAGGTGTAGTTACCTGGTTGAGGTACTTCCCAGTGAAGGAGGGGTCTGGTAGCCAGCGTAGGGTTAGTGGTAGAGTTAGGTGAGGTGTAGTTACCTGGTTGAGGTACTTCCCAGCGAAGAAGGTCTGGTAGCCAGCGTAGGGTTAGTGGTAGAGTTAGGTGAGGTGTAGTTACCTGGTTGAGGTATTTTCCAGCGAAGAAGGTCTGGTAGCCAGCGTAGGGTTAGTGGTAGAGTTAGGTGAGGTGTAGTTACCTGGTTGAGGTACTTTCCAGCGAAGAAGGTCTGGTAGCCAGCGTAGGGTTAGTGGTAGAGTTAGGTGAGGTGTAGTTACCTGGTTGAGGTATTTCCCAGCGAAGGAGGGGTCTGGTAGCCAGCGTAGGGTTAGTGGTAGAGTTAGGTGAGGTGTAGTTACCTGGTTGAGGTACTTCCCAGCGAAGAAGGTCTGGTAGCCAGCGTAGGGTTAGTGGTAGAGTTAGGTGAGGTGTAGTTACCTGGTTGAGGTATTTTCCAGCGAAGAAGGTCTGGTAGCCAGCGTAGGGTTAGTGGTAGAGTTAGGTGAGGTGTAGTTACCTGGTTGAGGTACTTCCCAGCGAAGAAGGTCTGGTAGCCAGCGTAGGGTTAGTGGTAGAGTTAGGTGAGGTGTAGTTACCTGGTTGAGGTACTTTCCAGCGAAGAAGGTCTGGTAGCCAGCGTAGGGTTAGTGGTAGAGTTAGGTGAGGTGTAGTTACCTGGTTGAGGTATTTTCCAGCGAAGAAGGTCTGGTAGCCAGCGTAGGGTTAGTGGTAGAGTTAGGTGAGGTGTAGTTACCTGGTTGAGGTATTTCCCAGCGAAGAAGGTCTGGTAGCCAGCGTAAGCCTGCAGTAGAGCAGGGAAGGTCTGGGGCTCTTGGGTCTTCTGCCAGGCCGGGCTGCTGCAGTTCCCTTCCAGAGTGTTGTTGATCACATGGTGGTTATGGGGATACTTCCCTGTTAGGATGCTGGCTCTGCTGGGACAGCACAGTGGGCTGGCTACAAACTGGAGAGAACACAACAAGATACCCCCATCAGGTAAGATAACCCAAACTCTAACTAAGTGTTAGGATGCTGGCTACAAACTGGAGAGAACACAACAAGATACCCCCATCAGGTAAGATGACCCAAACTCTAACTAAGTGTTAGGATGCTGGCTACAAACTGGAGAGAACACAACAAGATACCCCCATCAGGTAAGATAACCCAAACTCTAACTAAGTGTTAGGATGCTGGCTACAAACTGGAGAGAACACAACAAGATACCCCCATCAGGTAAGATAACCCAAACTCTAACTAAGTGTTAGGATGCTGGCTACAAACTGGAGAGAACACAACAAGATACCCCCATCAGGTAAGATAACCCAAACTCTAACTAAGTGTTAGGATGCTGGCTCTGCTGGGACAGCACAGTGGGCTGGCTACAAACTGGAGAGAACACAACAAGATACCCCCATCAGGTAAGATAACCCAAACTCTAACTAAGTGTTAGGATGCTGGCTCTGCTGGGACAGCACAGTGGGCTGGCTACAAACTGGAGAGAACACAACAAGATACCCCCATCAGGTAAGATAACCCAAACTCTAACTAAGTGTTAGGATGCTGGCTCCCACTACAAACTGGAGAGAACACAACAAGATACCCCCATCAGGTAAGATAACCCAAACTCTAACTAAGTGTTAGGATGCTGGCTACAAACTGGAGAGAACACAACAAGATACCCCCATCAGGTAAGATAACCCAAACTCTAACTAAGTGTTAGGATGCTGGCTCTGCTGGGACAGCACAGTGGGCTGGCTACAAACTGGAGAGAACACAACAAGATAACCCCATCAGGTAAGATAACCCAAACTCTAACTAAGTGTTAGGATGCTGGCTCTGCTGGGACAGCACAGTGGGCTGGCTACAAACTGGAGAGAACACAACAAGATACCCCCATCAGGTAAGATAACCCAAACTCTAACTAAGTGTTAGGATGCTGGCTCTGCTGGGACAGCACAGTGGGCTGGCTACAAACTGGAGAGAACACAACAAGATACCCCCATCAGGTAAGATAACCCAAACTCTAACTAAGTGTTAGGATGCTGGCTACAAACTGGAGAGAACACAACAAGATACCCCCATCAGGTAAGATGACCCAAACTCTAACTAAGTGTTAGGATGCTGGCTACAAACTGGAGAGAACACAACAAGATACCCCCATCAGGTAAGATAACCCAAACTCTAACTAAGTGTTAGGATGCTGGCTACAAACTGGAGAGAACACAACAAGATACCCCCATCAGGTAAGATAACCCAAACTCTAACTAAGTGTTAGGATGCTGGCTCTGCTGGGACAGCACAGTGGGCTGGCTACAAACTGGAGAGAACACAACAAGATACCCCCATCAGGTAAGATAACCCAAACTCTAACTAAGTGTTAGGATGCTGGCTACAAACTGGAGAGAACACAACAAGATACCCCCATCAGGTAAGATAACCCAAACTCTAACTAAGTGTTAGGATGCTGGCTCAAACTGGAGAGAACACAACAAGATACCCCCATCAGGTAAGATAACCCAAACTCTAACTAAGTGTTAGGATGCTGGCTCTGATGGGACAGCACAGTGGGCTGGCTACAAACTGGAGAGAACACAACAAGATACCCCTCCACACACAACCATCAGGTAAGATAACCCAAACTCTAACTAAGTGTTAGGATGCTGGCTCTGCTGGGACAGCACAGTGGGCTGGCTACAAACTGGAGAGAACACAACAAGATACCCCCATCAGGTAAGATAACCCAAACTCTAACTAAGTGTTAGGATGCTGGCTACAAACTGGAGAGAACACAACAAGATACCCCCCATCAGGTAAGATAACCCAAACTCTAACTAAGTGTTAGGATGCTGGCTACAAACTGGAGAGAACACAACAAGATACCCCCATCAGGTAAGATAACCCAAACTCTAACTAAGTGTTAGGATGCTGGCTCTGCTGGGACAGCACAGTGGGCTGGCTACAAACTGGAGAGAACACAACAAGATACCCCCATCAGGTAAGATAACCCAAACTCTAACTAAGTGTTAGGATGCTGGCTACAAACTGGAGAGAACACAACAAGATACCCCCATCAGGTAAGATAACCCAAACTCTAACTAAGTGTTAGGATGCTGGCTCTGCTGGGACAGCACAGTGGGCTGGCTACAAACTGGAGAGAACACAACAAGATACCCCCATCAGGTAAGATAACCCAAACTCTAACTAAGTGTTAGGATGCTGGCTACAAACTGGAGAGAACACAACAAGATACCCCCATCAGGTAAGATAACCCAAACTCTAACTAAGTGTTAGGATGCTGGCTCTGCTGGGACAGCACAGTGGGCTGGCTACAAACTGGAGAGAACACAACAAGATACCCCCATCAGGTAAGATAACCCAAACTCTAACTAAGTGTTAGGATGCTGGCTCTGCTGGGACAGAGCTCGAGCTGACAGGAACAGGAAAACCAGGCCTACTGGCTGTAGAATGGCCTGAGCAGAGATATTATGATAGAATTCCACTCAGCATGTCTCCTGGTGTCAAAGTCTAACTTCTGTTTTGTTTTCAGATTTAAAAACTGTAAAACAGGTCAAATATCTGCTTCGTCGGGTGCTAGACCATGGTTGATCATGCGTTGGAAATATTATTAACCAGGATACTCACAGCGTTGGAGACCAACCCTAACCCCTAACTCTGACCCCAAGGCCCTCCAGAGGGTGGTGAAGACTGTCCAGGACATCACTGGGACCGTGCTCCCACCCATCCAGGACATCCCTGGGACCGTGCTCCCACCCATCCAGGACATCACTGGGACCGTGCTCCCAGCCATCCAGGACATCACTGGGACCGTGCTCCCACCCATCCAGGACATCACTGGGACCGTGCTCCCACCCATCCAGGACATCACTGGGACCGTGCTCCCACCCATCCAGGACATCACTGGGACCGTGCTCCCAGCCATCCAGGACATCACTGGGACCGTGCTCCCAGCCATCTAGGACATCACTGGGACCGTGCTCCCACCCATCCAGGACATCACTGGGACCGTGCTCCCACCCATCCAGGACATCCCTGGGACCGTGCTCCCACCCATCCAGGACATCACTGGGACCGTGCTCCCACCCATCCAGGACATCACTGGGACCGTGCTCCCACCCATCCAGGACATCACTGGGACCGTGCTCCCACCCATCCAGGACATCACTGGGACCGTGCTCCCACCCATCCAGGACATCACTGGGACTGTGCTCCCACCCATCCAGGACATCACTGGGACCGTGCTCCCACCCATCCAGGACATCACTGGGACCGTGCTCCCACCCATCCAGGACATCACTGGGACCGCGCTCCCACCCATCCAGGACATCACTGGGACCGTGCTCCCACCCATCCAGGACATCACTGGGACCGTGCTCCCACCCATCCAGGACATCACTGGGACCGTGCTCCCACCCATCCAGGACATCACTGGGACCGTGCTCCCACCCATCCAGGACATCACTGGGACCGTGCTCCCACCCATCCAGGACATCACTGGGACCGTGCTCCCACCCATCCAGGACATCACTGGGACCGTGCTCCCACCCATCCAGGACATCCCTGGGACCGTGCTCCCACCCATCCAGGACATCACTGGGACCGTGCTCCCACCCATCCAGGACATCACTGGGACCGTGCTCCCACCCATCCAGGACATCACTGGGACCGTGCTCCCACCCATCCAGGACATCACTGGGACCGTGCTCCCACCCACTCCAGGACATCACTGGGACCGTGCTCCCACCCATCCAGGACATCACTGGGACCGTGCTCCCACCCATCCAGGACATCACTGGGACCGTGCTCCCACCCACCCATCCAGGACATCACTGGGACCGTGCTCCCACCCATCCAGGACATCACTGGGACCGTGCTCCCACCCATCCAGGACATCACTGGGACCGTGCTCCCACCCATCCAGGACATCACTGGGACCGTGCTCCCACCCATCCAGGACATCACTGGGACCGTGCTCCCACCCATCCAGGACATCTACTCAAAATGTTGCCTGAGAAAGGCCCGCAGCATCATCAAGGACCCAACACACCCTCCAGCCACGAGCTGTTCTCTCCCTTACCGTCTGGCGGACGGTATCGGAGCATGAGGTCTGATACCAACAGGCTCAGAGACTGTTTCTATCTACAAGCCATCAGACTGCTGAACACTTGAACTGGACTGGCCACCTGCTGATTCTCCGCACCTCAGCACATCCCAGCTGCTGCTACCAGACTCTTATTCTACTGCTCAGTTTATACACTGCCCCCATCCCCCCCTTCCCCAATACACATGGAAATATTGGACTAGAAATAGTTCCTTCCTGTATTATGCTAAATTGTTACTTCTATTCTACTACCATTTCCTTTATGTTCCTGTTATTGTTGTTGTTCCCTGTGTGACCCCGCTCCATCCCACTGTCCTGTTATTGTTGTTCCCTGTGTGATCCCGCTCCACCCCACTGTCCTGTTATTGTTGTTCCCTGTCTGACCCCGCTCCACCCCACTGTCCTGTTGTTGTTGTTCCCTGTCTGACCCCGCTCCACCCCACTGTGACCCCGCTCCACCCCACTGTCCTGTTATTGTTGTTCCCTGTCTGAACCCGCTCCACCCCACTGTCCTGTTATTGTTGTTCCCTGTGTGATCCCGCTCCACCCCACTGTCCTGTTATTGTTGTTCCCTGTCTGACCCCGCTCCACCCCACTGTCCTGTTGTTGTTGTTCCCTGTCTGACCCCGCTCCACCCCACTGTGACCCCGCTCCACCCCACTGTCCTGTTATTGTTGTTCCCTGTCTGACCCCGCTCCACCCCACTGTCCTGTTATTGTTGTTCCCTGTGTGACCCCGCTCCACCCCACTGTCCTGTTATTGTTGTTCCCTGTCTGACCCCGTTCCACCCCACTCTGACCCCGCTCCACCCCACTGTCCTGTTATTGTTGTTCCCTGTGTGACCCCGCTCCACCCCACTGTCCTGTTATTGTTGTTCCCTGTGTGACCCCGCTCCACCCCACTGTCCTGTTATTGTTGTTCCCTGTGTGACCCCGCTCCACCCCACTGTCCTGTTGTTGTTGTTCCCTGTCTGACCCCGCTCCACCCCACTGTCCTGTTATTGTTGTTCCCTGTCTGACCCCGCTCCACCCCACTGTCCTGTTATTGTTGTTCCCTGTGTGACCCCGCTCCACCCCACTGTCCTGTTATTGTTGTTCCCTGTCTGACCCCGCTCCACCCCACTGTCCTGTTATTGTTGTTCCCTGTCTGACCCCGCTCCACCCCACTGTCCTGTTATTGTTGTTCCCTGTCTGACCCCGCTCCACCCCACTGTCCTGTTATTGTTGTTCCCTGTGTGACCCCGCTCCACCCCACTGTCCTGTTATTGTTGTTCCCTGTGTGACCCCGCTCCACCCCACTGTCCTGTTATTGTTGTTCCCTGTCTGACCCCGCTACACCCCACTGTGACCCCGCTCCACCCCACTGTCCTGTTATTGTTGTTCCCTGTCTGACCCCGCTCCACCCCACTGTGACCCCGCTCCACCCCACTGTCCTGTTATTGTTGTTCCCTGTCTGACCCCGCTCCACCCCACTGTGACCCCGCTCCACCCCACTGTCCTGTTATTGTTGTTCCCTGTCTGACCCCGCTCCACCCCACTGTCCTGTTATTGTTGTTCCCTGTCTGACCCCCGCTCCACCCCACTGTCCTGTTATTGTTGTTCCCTGTCTGACCCCGCTCCACCCCACTGTCCTGTTATTGTTGTTCCCTGTCTGACCCCGCTCCACCCCACTGTCCTGTTATTGTTGTTCCCTGTCTGACCCCGCTCCACCCCACTGTCCTGTTATTGTTGTTCCCTGTCTGACCCCCGCTCCACCCCACTGTCCTGTTATTGTTGTTCCCTGTGTGACCCCGCTCCACCCCACTGTCCTGTTATTGTTGTTCCCTGTCTGACCCCGCTCCACCCCACTGTGACCCCGCTCCACCCCACTGTCCTGTTATTGTTGTTCCCTGTCTGACCCCGCTCCACCCCACTGTCTTTTTTCCCGACCCCGCTCCACCCCACTGTCCTGTTATTGTTGTTCCCTGTGTGACCACGCTCCACCCCACTGTCCTGTTATTGTTGTTCCCTGTCTGACCCCGTTCCACCCCACTCTGACCCCGCTCCACCCCACTGTGACCCCGCTCCACCCCACTGTCCTGTTATTGTTGTTCCCTGTGTGACCCCGCTCCACCCCACTGTCCTGTTATTGTTGTTCCCTGTGTGATCCCGCTCCACCCCACTGTCCTGTTATTGTTGTTCCCTGTCTGACCCCGCTCCACCCCACTGTGACCCCGCTCCACCCCACTGTCCTGTTATTGTTGTTCCCTGTCTGACCCCGCTCCACCCCACTGTGACCCCGCTCCACCCCACTGTCCTGTTATTGTTGTTCCCTGTCTGACCCCGCTCCACCCCACTGTCCTGTTATTGTTGTTCCCTGTCTGACCCCGCTCCACCCCACTGTCCTGTTATTGTTGTTCCCTGTCTGACCCCGCTCCACCCCACTGTCCTGTTATTGTTGTTCCCTGTGTGACCCCGCTCAACCCCACTGTCCTGTTCTTGTTGTTCCCTGTCTGACCCCGCTCCACCCCACTGTCCTGTTATTGTTGTTCCCTGTCTGACCCCGCTCCACCCCACTGTGACCCCGCTCCACCCCACTGTCCTGTTATTGTTGTTCCCTGTCTGACCCCGCTCCACCCCACTGTCCTGTTATTGTTGTTCCCTGTCTGACCCCGCTCCACCCCACTGTCCTGTTATTGTTGTTCCCTGTCTGACCCCGCTCCACCCCACTGTCCTGTTATTGTTGTTGTTCCCTGTCTGACCCCGCTCCACCCCACTGTCCTGTTATTGTTGTTCCCTGTGTGACCCCGCTCCACCTCACTGTCCTGTTATTGTTGTTCCCTGTCTGACCCCGCTCCACCCCACTGTGACCCCGCTCCACCCCACTGTCCTGTTATTGTTGTTCCCTGTCTGACCCCGCTCCACCCCACTGTCCTGTTATTGTTGTTCCCTGTGTGACCCCGCTCCACCTCACTGTCCTGTTATTGTTGTTCCCTGTCTGACCCCGCTCCACCCCACTGTGACCCCGCTCCACCCCACTGTGACCCCGCTCCACCCCACTGTCCTGTTATTGTTGTTCCCTGTCTGACCCCGCTCCACCCCACTGTCCTGTTATTGTTGTTCCCTGTGTGACCCCGCTCCACCCCACTGTCCTGTTATTGTTGTTCCCTGTCTGACCCCGCTCCACCCCACTGTCCTGTTATTGTTGTTGTTCCCTGTCTGACCCCGCTCCACCCCACTGTGACCCCGCTCCACCCCACTGTCCTGTTATTGTTGTTCCCTGTCTGACCCCGCTCCACCCCACTGTCCTGTTATTGTTGTTCCCTGTCTGTACCCCGCTCCACCCCACTGTGACCCCGCTCCACCCCACTGTCCTGTTATTGTTGTTCCCTGTCTGACCCCGCTCCACCCCACTGTCCTGTTATTGTTGTTCCCTGTCTGACCCCGCTCCACCCCACTGTCCTGTTATTGTTGTTCCCTGTGTGACCCCGCTCCACCCCACTGTCCTGTTATTGTTGTTCCCTGTGTGACCCCGCTCCACCCCACTGTCCTGTTATTGTTGTTCCCTGTGTGACCCCGCTCCACCCCACTGTCCTGTTATTGTTGTTCCCTGTGTGACCCCGCTCCACCCCACTGTCCTGTTATTGTTGTTCCCTGTCTGACCCCGCTCCACCCCACTGTCCTGTTATTGTTGTTCCCTGTCTGACCCCGCTCCACCCCACTGTCCTGTTATTGTTGTTCCCTGTCTGACCCCGCTCCACCCCACTGTCCTGTTATTGTTGTTCCCTGTCTGACCCCGCTCCACCCCACTGTCCTGTTATTGTTGTTCCCTGTCTGACCCCGCTCCACCCCACTGTCCTGTTATTGTTGTTCCCTGTGTGACCCCGCTCCACCCCACTGTCCTGTTATTGTTGTTCCCTGTCTGACCCCGCTCCACCCCACTGTCCTGTTATTGTTGTTGTTACCTGTGTGACCCCGCTCCACCCCACTGTCCTGTTATTGTTGTTCCCTGTCTGACCCCGCTCCACCCCACTGTCCTGTTATTGTTGTTCCCTGTCTGACCCCGCTCCACCCCACTGTCCTGTTATTGTTGTTCCCTGTGTGACCCCGCTCCACCCCACTGTCCTGTTATTGTTGTTCCCTGTCTGACCCCGCTCCACCCCACTGTCCTGTTATTGTTGTTCCCTGTCTGACCCCGCTCCACCCCACTGTCCTTTTTTCCTCTGACCCCGCTCCACCCCACTGTCCTGTTATTGTTGTTCCCTGTCTGACCCCGCTCCACCCCACTGTCCTGTTATTGTTGTTCCCTGTCTGACCCCGCTCCACCCCACTGTCCTGTTATTGTTGTTCCCTGTCTGACCCCGCTCCACCCCACTGTCCTGTTATTGTTGTTCCCTGTGTGACCCCGCTCCACCCCACTGTCCTGTTATTGTTGTTCCCTGTCTGACCCCGCTCCACCCCACTGTCCTGTTATTGTTGTTGTTACCTGTGTGACATTTGATTTGGTTTGATGACCGAGTCGCATTACCACGGTAACCTCCCGCCCTTAAAGGGGCAGGTGACATTTTTTGTCTCATCTGTGATATTTTGGTTAAAAGTAATTAAACAATATACCACATGACTTCTTACTAGTAATACATTTATTGTTTCAGAAACATTACAAAGCATGTTTTTTTAGTGTTTTGTTGGTGTAATATTTGTGAAAAGCAATATGTGTGCAGGTAGTAAATCTGAGTGACACAGTGGCTGGTGGACCCAAACATGTATTTTAGGCCCTGCCACTCCAACTACAAAACAGCTGCAGTCAACCCATCTTTAAAAAGCCTGGCCTGGACACCACCATCCAGCTGCAGTCAACCCATCTTTAAAAAAGCCTGGCCTGGACTCCACCATCCGCCCCATTTCCAACCTCCCCTTCCTTATGAAGACTCTGGAGCTAACCCTAACCCTAACCCTGGCCTGGACTCCACCATCCGCCCCATTTCCAACCTCCCCTTCCTTATGAAGACTCTGGAGCTAACCCTAACCCTGGCCTGGACTCCACCATCCGCCCCATTTCCAACCTCCCCTTCCTTATGAAGACTCTGGAGCTAACCCTAACCCTAACCCTGGCCTGGACACCACCATCCACCCCATTTCCAACCTCCCCTTCCTTATGAAGACTCTGGAGCTAACCCTAACCCTAACCCTGGCCTGGACTCCACCATCCGCCCCATTTCCAACCTCCCCTTCCTTATGAAGACTCTGGAGCTAACCCTAACCCTAACCCTGGCCTGGACACCACCATCCACCCCATTTCCAACCTCCCCTTCCTTATGAAGACTCTGGAGCTAACCCTAACCCTGGCCTGGACTCCACCATCCGCCCCATTTCCAACCTCCCCTTCCTTATGAAGACTCTGGAGCTAACCCTAACCCTAACCCTGGCCTGGACTCCACCATCCGCCCCATTTCCAACCTCCCCTTCCTTATGAAGACTCTGGAGCTAACCCTAACCCTAACCCTGGCCTGGACTCCACCATCCGCCCCATTTCCAACCTCCCCTTCCTTATTAAGACTCTGGAGCTAACCCTAACCCTAACCCTGGCCTGGACACCACCATCCGCCCCATTTCCAACCTCCCCTTCCTTATGAAGACTCTGGAGCTAACCCTAACCCTAACCCTGGCCTGGACTCCACCATCCGCCCCATTTCCAACCTCCCCTTCCTTATGAAGACTCTGGAGCTAACCCTAACCCTAACCCTGGCCTGGACTCCACCATCCACCCCATTTCCAACCTCCCCTTCCTTATAAAAGCCTGGCCTGGACTCCACCATCCACCCCATTTCCAACCTCCCCTTCCTTATGAAGACTCTGGAGCTAACCCTAACCCTAACCTTGGCCTGGACACCACCATCCGCCCCATTTCCAACCTCCCCTTCCTTATAAAAGCCTGGCCTGGACTCCACCATCCGCCCCATTTCCAACCTCCCCTTCCCTATTAAGACTCTGGAGCTAACCCTAACCCTGGCCTGGACTCCACCATCCGCCCCATTTCCAACCTCCCCTTCCTTATGAAGACTCTGGAGCTAACCCTAACCCTGGCCTGGACTCCACCATCCGCCCCATTTCCAACCTCCCCTTCCCTATTAAGACTCTGGAGCTTACGGTTGCCTCCCAATTCCAAACCCACCCGCTAATCAACAACCTGTTGGAGCCCCTCCAGTCTGGTTTCCGCCCCATCCACAGTACTGAAACCGCCCTCCTCAAAGTGATCAATGACCTCCTGACCTCTGCTGATGCTGGTACCCTCAACATCCTGATTCTCCTGGACCTGAGTGCTGCTTTTGACACAGTGAGCCATCAGATCCTCCTCACCAGGGTTGAGGGCATGGGTGTTGAGGGCACCGCACTCTCCTGGCTACAATCATACCTCACAAACCGGACCCACTATATCTCACTCAATGGCCACACCTCAGACTCAGCTGCAGTTCTACAGGGTGTCCCCCAGGGCTCTGACTCAGCTGCAGTTCTACAGGGTGTCCCCCAGGGCTCTGACTCAGCTGCAGGTCTACAGGGTGTCCCCCAGGGCTCTGACTCAGCTGCAGGTCTACAGGGTGTCTCCCAGGGCTCAGACTCAGCTGCAGGTCTACAGGGTGTCCCCCAGGGCTCAGACTCAGCTGCAGTTCTACAGGGTGTCCCCCAGTGCTCAGACTCAGACTCAGCTGCAGTTCTACAGGGTGTCCCCCAGGACTCAGACTCAGCTGCAGTTCTACAGGGTGTCCCCCAGGGCTCAGACTCAGCTGCAGTTCTACAGGGTGTCCCCCAGGGCTCTGACTTAGCTGCAGTTCTACAGGGTGTCCCCCAGGGCTCAGACTCAGCTGCAGTTCTACAGGGTGTCCCCCAGGGCTCTGACTCAGCTGCAGGTCTACAGGGTGTCCCCCAGGGCTCAGACTCAGCTACAGTTCTACAGGGTGTCCCCCAGGGCTCTGACTCAGCTGCAGTTCTACAGGGTGTCCCCCAGGGCTCAGACTCAGACTCAGCTGCAGGTCTACAGGGTGTCCCCCAGGGCTCTGACTCAGCTGCAGTTCTACAGGGTGTCCCCCAGGGCTCTGACTCAGCTGCAGTTCTACAGGGTGTCCCCCAGGGCTCAGACTCAGCTAAAGTTCTACAGGGTGTCCCCCAGGGCTCTGACTCAGCTGCAGTTCTACAGGGTGTCCCCCAGGGCTCTGACTCAGCTGCAGGTCTACAGGGTGTCCCCCAGGGCTCTGACTCAGCTGCAGGTCTACAGGGTGTCCCCCAGGACTCAGACTCAGACTCAGCTGCAGTTCTACAGGGTGTCCCCCAGGGCTCAGACTCAGCTGCAGTTCTACAGGGTGTCCCCCAGGGCTCAGACTCAGCTGCAGGTCTACAGGGTGTCCCCCAGGGCTCTGACTCAGCTGCAGTTCTACAGGGTGTCCCCCAGGGCTCAGACTCAGACTCAGCTGCAGTTCTACAGGGTGTCCCCCAGGGCTCAGACTCAGACTCAGCTACAGTTCTACAGGGTCCCCCCCCAGGACTCAGACTCAGCTGCAGGTCTACAGGGTGTCCCCCAGGGCTCTGACTCAGCTGCAGTTCTACAGGGTGTCCCCCCAGGGCTCAGACTCAGCTGCAGGTCTACAGGGTGTCCCCCAAGGTTCAGACTCAACTGCAGTTCTACAGGGTGTCCCCCAGGACTCAGACTCAGCTACAGTTCTACAGGGTGTCCCCCAGGACTCAGACTCAGCTGCAGTTCTACAGGGTGTCCCCCAGGGCTCAGACTCAGCTGCAGTTCTACAGGGTGTCCCCCAGGACTCAGACTCAGCTGCAGGTCTACAGGGTGTCCCCCAGGGCTCTGACTCAGCTGCAGTTCTACAGGGTGTCCCCCAGGGCTCTGACTCAGCTGCAGTTCTACAGGGTGTCCCCCAGGACTCAGACTCAGCTACAGGTCTACAGGGTGTCCCCCAGGACTCTGACTCAACTACAGTTCTACAGGGTGTCCCCCAGGGCTCTGACTCAGCTACAGGTCTACAGGGTGTCCCCCAGGACTCAGACTCAGCTACAGTTCTACAGGGTGTCCCCCCAGGGCTCAGACTCAGCTGCAGGTCTACAGGGTGTCCCCCAGGGCTCTGACTCAGCTGCAGTTCTACAGGGTGTCCCCCAGGGCTCTGACTCAGCTGCAGTTCTACAGGGTGTCCCCCAGGGCTCTGACTCAGCTGCAGTTCTACAGGGTGTCCCCCCAGGGCTCAGACTCAGCTGCAGGTCTACAGGGTGTCCCCCAGGGCTCTGACTCAGCTACAGTTCTACAGGGTGTCCCCCAGGTCTAAAGGGTGTCCCCCAGGGCTCAGACTCAGCTACAGTTCTACAGGGTGTCCCCCAAGGCTCAGACTCAGCTGCAGTTCTACAGGGTGTCCCCCAGGGCTCAGACTCAGCTGCAGTTCTACAGGGTGTCCCCCAGGTCTACAGGGTGTCCCACAGGGCTCAGACTCAGCTACAGTTCTACAGGGTGTCCCCCAGGTCTACAGGGTGTCCCCCAGGGCTCAGACTCAGCTACAGTTCTACAGGGTGTCCCCCAAGGCTCAGACTCAGCTGCAGTTCTACAGGGTGTCCCCCAGGACTCAGACTCAGCTGCAGTTCTACAGGGTGTCCCCCAGGACTCAGACTCAGCTACAGTTCTACAGGGTGTCCCCCAGGGCTCTGACTCAGCTGCAGTTCTACAGGGTGTCCCCCAGGGCTCAGACTCAGCTGCAGTTCTACAGGGTGTCCCCCAGGGCTCTGACTCAGCTACAGTTCTACAGGGTGTCCCCCAGGGCTCAGACTCAGACTCAGCTGCAGTTCTACAGGGTGTCCCCCAGGACTCAGACTCAGCTACAGTTCTACAGGGTGTCCCCCAGGGCTCTGACTCAGCTACAGGTCTACAGGGTGTCCCCCAGGGCTCTGACTCAGCTACAGTTCTACAGGGTGTCCCCCAGGGCTCTGACTCAGCTACAGGTCTACAGGGTGTCCCCCAGGGCTCTGACTCAGCTGCAGTTCTACAGGGTGTCCCCCAGGGCTCTGACTCAGCTGCAGTTCTACAGGGTGTCCCCCAGGGCTCTGACTCAGCTACAGGTCTACAGGGTGTCCCCCAGGACTCAGACTCAGCTGCAGTTCTACAGGGTGTCCCCCAGGGCTCTGACTCAGCTGCAGTTCTACAGGGTGTCCCCCAGGGCTCTGACTCAGCTGCAGTTCTACAGGGTGTCCCCCAGGGCTCTGACTCAGCTGCAGTTCTACAGGGTGTCCCCCAGGGCTCTGACTCAGCTGCAGTTCTACAGGGTGTCCCCCAGGGCTCTGACTCAGCTACAGTTCTACAGGGTGTCCCCCAGGGCTCTGACTCAGCTACAGGTCTACAGGGTGTCCCCCAGGGCTCTGACTCAGCTGCAGTTCTACAGGGTGTCCCCCAGTTCTACAGGGTGTCCCCCAGGACTCAGACTCAGCTACAGTTCTACAGGGTGTCCCCCAAGGCTCAGACTCAGCTACAGTTCTACAGGGTGTCCCCCAGGGCTCTGACTCAGACTCAGCTGCAGGTCTACAGGGTGTCCCCCAGGACTCAGACTCAGCTACAGGTCTACAGGGTGTCCCCCAGGGCTCAGACTCAGCTACAGTTCTACAGGGTGTCCCCCAGGGCTCTGACTCAGCTACAGTTCTACAGGGTGTCCCCCAGGGCTCAGACTCAGCTGCAGTTCTACAGGGTGTCCCCCAGGGCTCTGACTCAGCTACAGGTCTACAGGGTGTCCCCCAGGGCTCTGACTCAGCTGCAGTTCTACAGGGTGTCCCCCAGGACTCAGACTCAGCTACAGTTCTACAGGGTGTCCCCCAGGGCTCTGACTCAGCTACAGGTCTACAGGGTGTCCCCCAGGGCTCTGACTCTGACTCAGCTACAGTTCTACAGGGTGTCCCCCAGGGCTCTGACTCTGACTCAGCTGCAGTTCTACAGGGTGTCCCCCAGGGCTCAGACTCAGCTACAGTTCTACAGGGTGTCCCCCAGGGCTCTGACTCAGCTGCAGTTCTACAGGGTGTCCCCCAGGGCTCAGACTCAGCTGCAGTTCTACAGGGTGTCCCCCAGGGCTCAGACTCTGACTCAGCTACAGTTCTAAAGGGTGTCCCCCAGGACTCAGACTCAGCTGCAGTTCTACAGGGTGTCCCCCAGGTCTACAGGGTGTCCCCCAGGACTCAGACTCAGCTACAGTTCTACAGGGTGTCCCCCAGGGCTCTGACTCAGCTACAGTTCTACAGGGTGTCCCCCAGGGCTCTGACTCAGCTACAGGTCTACAGGGTGTCCCCCAGGGCTCTGACTCTGACTCAGCTACAGTTCTACAGGGTGTCCCCCAGGGCGCTGACTCAGACTCAGCTACAGTTCTACAGGGTGTCCCCCAGGGCTCTGACTCAGCTGCAGTTCTACAGGGTCTCCCCCAGGGCTCTGACTCAGACTCAGCTGCAGGTCTACAGGGTGTCCCCCAGGACTCAGACTCAGCTGCAGGTCTACAGGGTGTCCCCCAGGGCTCAGACTCAGCTGCAGTTCTACAGGGTGTCCCCCAGGACTCAGACTCAGCTGCAGGTCTACAGGGTGTCCCCCAGGGCTCAGACTCAGCTGCAGTTCTACAGGGTGTCCCCCAGGACTCAGACTCAGCTACAGGTCTACAGGGTGTCCCCCAGGGCTCTGACTCAGACTCAGCTACAGTTCTACAGGGTGTCCCCCAGGGCTCTGACTCAGCTGCAGTTCTACAGGGTGTCCCCCAGGGCTCTGACTCAGACTCAGCTGCAGGTCTACAGGGTGTCCCCCAGGACTCAGACTCAGCTGCAGGTCTACAGGGTGTACCCCAGGGCTCAGACTCAGCTGCAGTTCTACAGGGTGTCCCCCAGGGCTCAGACTCAGCTGCAGTTCTACAGGGTGTCCCCCAGGACTCAGACTCAGACTCAGCTGCAGTTCTACAGGGTGTCCCCCAGGGCTCTGACTCAGCTACAGTTCTACAGGGTGTCCCCCAGGACTCAGACTCAGACTCAGCTGCAGTTCTACAGGGTGTCCCCCAGGGCTCTGACTCAGCTGCAGTTCTACAGGGTGTCCCCCAGGGCTCAGACTCAGCTGCAGTTCTACAGGGTGTCCCCCAGGGCTCTGACTCAGCTACAGTTCTACAGGGTGTCCCCCAGGGCTCAGACTCAGCTGCAGTTCTACAGGGTGTCCCCCAGGGCTCTGACTCAGCTGCAGTTCTACAGGGTGTCCCCCAGGGCTCTGACTCAGCTACAGGTCTACAGGGTGTCCCCCAGGACTCAGACTCAGCTGCAGTTATACAGGGTGTCCCCCAGGGCTCAGACTCAGCTACAGTTCTACAGGGTGTCCCCCAGGGCTCTGACTCAGCTGCAGTTCTACAGGGTGTCCCCCAGGTCTACAGGGTGTCCCCCAGGACTCAGACTCAGCTACAGTTCTACAGGGTGTCCCCCAGGGCTCTGACTCAGCTACAGTTCTACAGGGTGTCCCCCAGGGCTCTGACTCAGCTACAGTTCTACAGGGTGTCCCCCAGGGCTCAGACTCAGCTGCAGTTCTACAGGGTGTCCCCCAAGGCTCAGACTCAGCTGCAGTTTTACAGGTTGTCCCCCAGGGCTCAGACTCAGCTGCAGGTCTACAGGGTGTCCCCCAGGGCTCTGACTCAGCTGCAGTTCTAC
The DNA here is from genome assembly GCF_020615455.1 of Coregonus clupeaformis. Lineage (NCBI taxonomy): Eukaryota > Metazoa > Chordata > Actinopteri > Salmoniformes > Salmonidae > Coregonus > Coregonus clupeaformis. The sequence continues at coordinate 53,877 of NW_025535934.1, read as the reverse complement.
AGGGTGTCCCCCAGGACTCAGACTCAGCTGCAGTTCTACAGGGTGTCCCCCAGGGCTCAGACTCAGCTACAGGTCTACAGGGTGTCCCCCAGGGCTCTGACTCAGACTCAGCTACAGTTCTACAGGGTGTCCCCCAGGGCTCTGACTCAGCTGCAGTTCTACAGGGTGTCCCCCAGGGCTCTGACTCAGACTCAGCTGCAGGTCTACAGGGTGTCCCCCAGGACTCAGACTCAGCTGCAGGTCTACAGGGTGTCCCCCAGGGCTCAGACTCAGCTGCAGTTCTACAGGGTGTCCCCCAGGGCTCAGACTCAGCTGCAGTTCTACAGGGTGTCCCCAGGACTCAGACTCAGCTGCAGGTCTACAGGGTGTCCCCCAGGGCTCAGACTCAGCTGCAGTTCTACAGGGTGTCCCCCAGGGCTCAGACTCAGCTGCAGGTCTACAGGGTGTCCCCCAGGGCTCAGACTCAGCTGCAGTTCTACAGGGTGTCCCCCAGGACTCAGACTCAGACTCAGCTGCAGTTCTACAGGGTGTCCCCCAGGGCTCTGACTCAGCTACAGTTCTACAGGGTGTCCCCCAGGGCTCAGACTCTGACTCAGCTGCAGTTCTACAGGGTGTCCCCCAGGACTCAGACTCAGACTCAGCTGCAGTTCTACAGGGTGTCCCCCAGGGCTCTGACTCAGCTGCAGTTCTACAGGGTGTCCCCCAGGGCTCAGACTCAGCTGCAGTTCTACAGGGTGTCCCCCAGGGCTCTGACTCAGCTGCAGTTCTACAGGGTGTCCCCCAGGGCTCAGACTCAGCTGCAGGTCTACAGGGTGTCCCCCAGGGCTCAGACTCAGCTGCAGTTCTACAGGGTGTCCCCCAAGGCTCAGACTCAGCTGCAGTTCTACAGGGTGTCCCCCAGGACTCAGACTCAGCTGCAGGTCTACAGGGTGTCCCCCAGGACTCAGACTCAGCTGCAGTTCTACAGGGTGTCCCCCAGGGCTCTGACTCAGCTACAGTTCTACAGGGTGTCCCCCAGGGCTCAGACTCAGCTGCAGTTCTACAGGGTGTCCCCCAGGGCTCTGACTCAGCTGCAGTTCTACAGGGTGTCCCCCAGGGCTCAGACTCAGCTGCAGTTCTACAGGGTGTCCCCCAGGGCTCTGACTCAGCTGCAGTTCTACAGGGTGTCCCCCAGGGCTCAGACTCAGCTGCAGGTCTACAGGGTGTCCCCCAGGGCTCTGACTCAGCTGCAGTTCTACAGGGTGTCCCCCAGGGCTCAGACTCAGCTGCAGGTCTACAGGGTGTCCCCCAGGGCTCAGACTCAGCTGCAGGTCTACAGGGTGTCCCCCAGGGCTCTGACTCAGCTGCAGTTCTACAGGGTGTCCCCCAGGGCTCAGACTCTGACTCAGCTGCAGGTCTACAGGGTGTCCCCCAGGGCTCTGACTCAGCTGCAGTTCTACAGGGTGTCCCCCAGGTCTACAGGGTGTCCCCCAGGACTCTGTGCTGGGTCCCTTACTCTTCATCATCTACGTCCTCCATCTTGTTCAGATCCTCCGTCACTTCAACCTTCACTTCCACTGCTATGCCGATGACACCCAGATCTACCTCAGCACCAAATCCCTCCTCAACCCACCTCTGACCCACACTGAATCCTGCCTCTCTACAATAAAACATGGATGAAACAAAACTCTCTCAAGCTCAACAGTGATAAAACAACAAAAGTCCTCCTCATAGGCACCAAGTCCACCCTCACCAACCCTGGCAACCTCACCAAACCTGGCAACCTCACCAAACCTGGCAACCTCACCAAACCACCCTCACCAAACCACCCTCACCAAACCACCCTCACCAAACCTGGCAACCTCACCAAACCACCCTCACCAAACCACCCTCACCAAACCTTGCAACCTCACCATTGACGACACCACTGTCTCTCCCTCCATGCAATGCAACCTTAGTGTCTCCTTTGACCACCGCATAAGACAGACAGTCAAGTCCTCATTCTTCCACCTCCACAACACTGTCAAAGCCAGACCCTCCCTCTCCAGTTCTGCTGCTGAAACCCTCAGACATGCATTCATCTCCTCCAGAAGGAACCTGCCAGTAAGCATTTCGTTGGACGATGTACACCATGCGTATCCCGTACATACGGCTAATACAACTTGAAACTTGACCAGGATACTCAACAGCGTTGGAGACCAACCCTAACCCCTTAACTCTGACCAGGATACTCACAGCGTTGGAGACCAACCCTAACCCCTTAACTCTGACCAGGATACTCAACAGCGTTGGAGACCAACCCTAACCCCTTAACTCTGACCAGGATACTCACAGCGTTGGAGACCAACCCTAACCCCTTAACTCTGACCAGGATACTCAACAGCGTTGGAGACCAACCCTAACCCCTTAACTCTGACCAGGATACTCAACAGCGTTGGAGACCAACCCTAACCCCTTAACTCTGACAAGGATACTCACAGCGTTGGAGACCAACCCTAACCCCTTAACTCTGAACGGGATACTCACAGCGTTGGAGACCAACCCTAAGCCCTTAACTCTGAACGGGATACTCACAGCGTTGGAGACCAACCCTAACCCCTTAACTCTGAACGGGATACTCACAGCGTTGGAGACCAACCCTAAGCCCTTAACTCTGAACGGGATACTCACAGCGTTGGAGACCAACCCTAACCCCTTAACTCTGAACGTGGATACTCACAGCGTTGGAGACCAACCCTAACCCCTTAACTCTGAACGGGATACTCACAGCGTTGGTGAAGGAGATCCCTGCATCACCAATCAGCTTCTTGGTCTTGTTCAGTGGGGTCTGAAGAAACACAATACAGGGGTTAGAATGACGTCCCATTCTGAAACCTCAGCTCACAGACAAACCTGTTCAGGGAACTTATTTCACACTGCTCTGTCATCCTCATAGACATCTGCCTGTTCTAAACTTTAGAATAATAACGTCAGAAAATGTAGCTGAATTACATCAAACAGGATCATAAGATTCTCCTGGCCAGACTTCTAGTAGACCTACTCAACACTCTGGACTAGTTCCGGTGAGGAGAGAGACTAGCTGCCAAATACCTGGACTGTGAGAGCAGGCCCCTGCTACAGAATAGGGTGAGAACAGAACTAACTGAAAACAATGGATGTTTGACTTGGGATTTAGGCTGGTTTAGAGAGGAGGAACTAATCCCGTGTTTATGAAGGGCCTGGTCATCTGCTGTAGCGCTGGAACCGTATGTATCAAGAGTCTCAGAGTAGGATTGCCTGATCAAGGATCAGGTCCCCCCCTCTCCATGTAATCTTATTAATTATGGAGAAAAAAACTCAAACTGATCCTATACCAGCAGCACTCCTCCTCTGACACATACAGTCATGATGTGATTGTTCTGTAGGCTGATGAGATCAGGGACATGATTAGGCTAGGCAGGCCTGAGGGGGTAGATAACCGAGCAGGTCATGATCAACACACCCTCAACATAGCTGGCCTATATGGGATGGCTAGGCTATCCGGCTAACGTTAGCTAAATGTAAACACTGCGCCCATCAGCCCACAGCAGTCCAACTTAACGTTAGTTCTTCCAACATACCACCAATAGATTCAACTAATGTTGTAAACTCATTTACCATGCCCCCAATAGCGACGTCCAGGTCATCGGTGAGGATCAAAACAATGTTGGGTCTGTGATACCACTTGGCAACAACACAACATCGGTTATTCAATAGCAAAGTGACGCAGATTACGAGTAAATTAAATAACGTTGGCAGACTTAACCGGACCGAGGCCATTTTCACTGTGAAATTAAAAACAGTCCAGACTGCGTCTTCTCGCTGCGATTCCTAAATTGCTAAAAACGTGAAACGTAGTTAGGAAAATGTTCCTGTAAAGGGATTAGAATGACACCCCTGTAAAGCAGGCGAGAATAAGTAAGGACACGGATTTTTACACTCCTTCAGAATAAGAGTCAAATCAAATCAGGTTTTATTTATACAGCACATTTCAGACATGGAATGCAACGCAATAGAGTACCACAGTATGAGTCATATTACCCATAAACCCTAGTGGTCAAACAAGGAAATGGTTCTAATCATTTTTTTTCCCATAGGGGATTTTAGAAACCCTTAAAATAAGGGCTGTTTTGATAACCGTGTAAATATCTCTAGGACAAGGTGCCTTGCGGAGGTTGCGGTTAATTGCGGAAGACACATTTTAGTTGAACGCATTCAGTTGTTCAACTGATTAGGTATCCCCTTTCCCCTCTAATTAGCTACATCCTCATATTGATGGTTAGAAAAGGCCTTTTACACATTTAAATCAAGAATTCCAACAGCATGCTTGGCAAAAACTGCTGGGGTTTCAAACAACAATTAATTATGTAGCCTAATATAGCCCAGGCTTCAATCATATCCGTGTAAATTAGAGTTGAATTTTTTCCCGGTATTTTACAAATGTTCCATCCTGAGAATAAATAACTTTTCTCGCTGGGTAACCCGGTATTTCCCGCCAAAGCAGAAGTGTCATTCAAAAGCATTATAAAGCATATAAATATGTCTGGATTTGATTAGAGCTTTGATCAGTATGAAAATTAAAACCTGATGCTACCTGAGCCTGATGAGCCATATATTAAATACATTTGATTATTTAGCCCTACATTAATGACATTTAATGAGCCCAAACCCAAGCCACAAAAAGCCCAAATTATTGTGCTGTTATCCAATACATATATGGGCAACTGCACATTAGGCATGACAGAAAAACATAAAAGCCCATAGATGTAGCTAGCTATATAAAGCCCATAGATGTAGCTAGCTATATAAAGCCCATAGATGTAGCTAGCTATATAAAGCCCATAGATGTAGCTAGCTATATAAAGCCCATAGATGTAGCTAGCTATATAAAGCCCATAGATGTAGCTCGCTATATAAAGCCCATAGATGTAGCTAGCTATATAAAGCCCATAGATGTAGCTCGCTATATAAAGCCCATAGATGTAGCTAGCTATATAAAGCCCATAGATGTAGCTCGCTATATAAAGCCCATAGATGTAGCTCGCTATATAAAGCCCATAGATGTAGCTAGCTATATAAAGCCCATAGATGTAGCTAGCTATATAAAGCCCATAGATGTAGCTCGCTATATAAAACCCATAGATGTAGCTAGCTATATAAAGCCCATAGATGTAGCTAGCTATATAAAGCCCATAGATGTAGCTAGCTATATAAAGCCCATAGATGTAGCTCGCTATATAAAGCCCATAGATGTAGCTAGCTATATAAAGCCCATAGATGTAGCTCGCTATATAAAGCCCATAGATGTAGCTAGCTATATAAAGCCCATAGATGTAGCTCGCTATATAAAACCCATAGATGTAGCTAGCTATATAAAGCCCATAGATGTAGCTAGCTATATAAAGCCCATAGATGTAGCTAGCTATATAAAGCCCATAGATGTAGCTCGCTATATAAAGCCCATAGATGTAGCTAGCTATATAAAGCCCATAGATGTAGCTAGCTATATAAAGCCCATAGATGTAGCTCGCTATATAAAGCCCATAGATGTAGCTCGCTATATAAAGCCCATAGATGTAGCTAGCTATATAAAGCCCATAGATGTAGCTAGCTATATAAAGCCCATAGATGTAGCTAGCTATATAAAGCCCATAGATGTAGCTCGCTATATAAAGCCCATAGATGTAGCTAGCTATATAAAGCCCATTGATGTAGCTAGCTATATAAAGCCTGTAGATGTAGCTAGCTATATAACGCCCACAGATGTAGCTAGCTATATAAAGCCCATAGATGTAGCTCGCTATATAAAGCCCATAGATGTAGCTCGCTATATAAAGCCCATAGATGTAGCTAGCTAAATAAAGCCCATAGATGTAGCTAGCTATATAAAGCCCATAGATGTAGCTAGCTCGCTATATAAAGCCAGTAGATGTAGCTAGCTATATAAAGCCCATAGATGTAGCTCGCTATATAAAGCCTATAGATGTAGCTAGCTATATAAAGCCCATAGATGTAGCTCGCTATATAAAGCCCATAGATGTAGCTCGCTATATAAAGCCCATAGATGTAGCTAGCTATATAAAGCCCATATATGTAGCTGGCTATATAAAGCCCATAGATGTAGCTAGCTATATAAAGCCCGTAGATGTAGCTAGCTATATAAAGCCCATAGATGTAGCTAGCTATATAAAGCCCATAGATGTAGCTAGCTATATAAAGCTCATAGATGTAGCTAGCTAGCTATATAAAGCCCATAGATGTAGCTCGCTATATAAAGCCCATAGATGTAGCTAGCTATATAAAGCCTGTAGATGTAGCTAGCTATATAAAGCCCATAGATGTAGCTCGCTATATAAAGCCCATAGATGTAGCTAGCTATATAAAGCCCATAGATGTGGCTCGCTATATAAAGCCGATAGATGTAGCTAGCTATATAAAGCCCATAGATGTAGCTAGCTATATAAAGCCCATAGATGTAGCTCGCTATATAAAGCCCATAGATGTAGCTAGCTATATAAAGCCCATAGATGTAGCTAGCTAGCTATATAAAGCCCATAGATGTAGCTCGCTATATAAAGCCCATAGATGTAGCTAGCTATATAAAGCCCATAGATGTAGCTAGCTATATAAAGCCCATAGATGTAGCTAGCTATATAAAGCCCATAGATGTAGCTAGCTATATAAAGCCCATAGATGTAGCTAGCTATATAAAGGCCATAGATGCAGCTAGCTTTATAAAGCCCATAGATGTAGCTAGCTATATAAAGCCCATAGATGTAGCTCGCTATATAAAGCCCATAGATGTAGCTATCTATATAAAGCCCATAGATGTAGCTAGCTATATAAAGCCCATAGATGCAGCTAGCTATATAAAGCCCATAGATGTAGCTAGCTATATAAAGCCCATAGATGTAGCTAGCTATATAAAGCCCATAGATGCAGCTAGCTATATAAAGCCCATAGATGTAGCTAGCTATATAAAGCCCATAGATGTAGCTAGCTATATAAAGCCCATAGATGTAGCTAGCTATATAAAGCCCATAGATGTAGCTAGCTATATAAAGCCCATAGATGTAGCTAGCTATATAAAGCCCATAGATGTAGCTAGCTATATAAAGTCCGTAGATGTAGCTCTCTATATAAAACCCATAGATGTAGCTAGCTATATAAAGCCCGTAGATGTAGCTAGCTATATAAAGCCCGTAGATGTAGCTAGCTATATAAAGCCCATAGATGTAGCTAGCTATATAAAGCCCATAGATGTAGCTAGCTATATAAAGCCCATAGATGTACCTAGCTATATAAAGCTCATAGATGTAGCTAGCTAGCTATATAAAGCCCATAGATGTAGCTCGCTATATAAAGCCCATAGATGTAGCTAGCTATATAAAGCCTGTAGATGTAGCTAGCTATATAAAGCCCATAGATGTAGCTAGCTATATAAAGCCCATAGATGTAGCTAGCTATATAAAGCCCGTAGATGTAGCTCGCTATATAAAGCCCATAGATGTAGCTAGCTATATAATGCCCGTAGATGTAGCTAGCTATATAAAGCCCATAGATGTAGCTCGCTATATAAAGCCCATAGATGTAGCTAGCTATATAAAGCCCATAGATGTGGCTCGCTATATAAAGCCCATAGATGTAGCTAGCTATATAAAGCCCATAGATGTAGCTAGCTATATAAAGCCCATAGATGTAGTATGCTATATAAAGCCCATAGATGTAGCTAGCTATATAAAGCCCATAGATGTAGCTAGCTAGCTATATAAAGCCCATAGATGTAGCTCGCTATATAAAGCCCATAGATGTAGCTAGCTATATAAAGCCCATAGATGTAGCTAGCTATATAAAGCCCATAGATATAGCTAGCTATATAAAGCCCATAGATGTAGCTAGCTATATAAAGCCCATAGATGTAGCTCGCTATATAAAACCCATAGATGTGGCTAGCTATATAAAGCCCATAGATGTAGCTCGCTATATAAAGCCCATAGATGTAGCTAGCTATATAAAGCCCATAGATGTAGCTAGCTATATAAAGCCCATAGATGTAGCTAGCTAAATAAAGCCCATATATGTAGCTAGCTATATAAAGCCCGTAGATGTAGCTCGCTATATAAAACCCATAGATGTAGCTAGCTATATAAAGCCCGTAGATGTAGCTAGCTATATAAAGCCCGTAGATGTAGCTAGCTATATAAAGCCCGTAGATGTAGCTAGCTATATAAAGCCCGTAGATGTAGCTAGCTATATAAAGCCCATAGATGTAGCTAGCTATATAAAGCCCATAGATGTAGCTAGCTATATAAAGCCCATAGATGTAGCTAGCTATACGCTTTCTTAGGTAAATAAATGAAACTACTGTAGGCTAATATTTTCGAGTGTGAACTGTATTGCATTATACTGTATTACTGTACTACATTGTATTATACTGTACTATATTGTACTATTTTACGGACTGGAATTACACACATCGTTCAAACCTTGATGGAGTGGAAGAGAACATGTGATTCTGGTGCAGCACATACAGACTACATTTATATTTACGTCATTTAGCAGACGCTCTTATCCAGAGCCACTTACAGTTAGTGAGTGCATACATTTTTCATACTGGCCCCCCGTGGGAATCGAACCCACAACCCTGGCGTTGCAAGCGCCATGCTCTACCAACTGAGCAACTGAGCTACACGGGGCCTACACGGGGACTACAAAGTTACAAGTATAGGCTAGCGAATTGATTTACATTTTTAAATAGCCTATAATGTATTATTAGTAGGCTGATGCATATATACCTTTCATAATATTTCCCCTAATGTTATTAGCCTACCTCCTCTCTCTCTCTCTATTGTTGCTTCATTCCTTCCTCGCTTTCAACAGTTAAATTAAATATGTTTCATTGTCCTTATCTTCATCATTCTAATGACATCCTTGAATAATACAGGACTAGAATGAGATGCGGAAGGCTTTCACTTCTCTTCATGAGGATTCAGTGGTTACGGGTCTGAATAAATAACTGCTATAGCCTTCCACCATCGCACGTTCGCTCTTCTTTCAAGTTCTATTGGCTGCTGCAATTAGCATTCAGCAAAAAAAAGAGCTTGCGTCCCTCTTCGAACAGTCTATTGGTGTAAGAAATGCTAAAAAAATATAATGCCCAGCAAGCTATTCTAGTGTATCTTGTCCTGCGTGGGACTCCAAGAGCTAAGGAGCGTTTCTTAAGGAAAGAGGCCAGCGGAGCCCAGGTGCGTGCGTATTGGCCAAGAGACAGAGGCTATAAGTTAGAAGCTTATTATCCATAACCCATCATTCATTAGCTCAATATAAGGCTAATACTGAATTGAATGTATTACCTGAAAGAGGTGGGCTAGGAGATCTATATCTATAGGGCTGTATTACAGGGCTGACTTACCTGGACCCCTTTTGAGATGTGCCTTTTAAGTAAACCAGGTGTTAAATGAGGTTAAAAGGAGACTGAAGTGTCAACGCTATTGTCAATATTGTCAATGCTATAATATTATGTCTGCTATTAAGGCTATTATCTATTTTCCTTTTTTGATATTGTTTAACTACATTCTAAGTCTGCTAACATTTCCTAATAAAATGTAACACATTTCGACTGTTTGTATAATTTTTTTACGATCGTCATTGTGTGACTTTTATTTTGAAGGAGAATGGTGCTGCTTGACAACGGAAGCTCGGATCAGATGATCTACCATGTGCGCTGTGCACCCGAACTACTTGGGGTAGGACGTCAGAATGTGGAAAACGTTGAATTGAACATGTCAATGCGATCGGCAGGTTTTCTTATCATGGTCTTTCATTTATAAGCCTAATTTTTCTCCACACAGCTGTTAGTCCCGTGTAGCTCAGTTGGTAGAGCACGGCGCTTGCAACGCCAGGGTGTTGGGTTCGTTTCCCACGGGGGGGACAGTATGAAAATGTGTGCACTCACTAACTGGAAATCGCTCTGGATAAGAGCGTCTGCTAAATGACTGAAAACGTAGAAATATTATATATGGGATAATCTGGACATATTGTATAAAAATACTTTGTTTTTAGATATTGGTTCCGAAGTAATATCCTATTGGTGAGGCAACTTGTAAATGCAGAGGGTCTTTTACTTAATTAGAAGGAATTCTAATCACTTTACACCTGAATATTTTGCGATTGTTCTAGACGCCATTCCCTCAGGTGTTGCTTTATTATTCAGGAAGGTGTCAAGACCCTCAGAACATACCTCCGATGAAACCCTGTCGACTCATCAGTAGGAAAGATTAGTTTTTATTTTGACCATTCAACAACAATAGAGCAATACGAGCCTTGTTTCAGCAGGCTGCTGTATCTATACCTTACGTCATGCCTTATTATTGTCACGGATTCTGCCGAGGCTGCTCCTCCTCCTGGCTCGGGCAGGCTTCGGCGTTCGTCGTCCCCGGAGTACTAGCTGCCACCGTTGAATGTTTCTATGTTTGATTGCTTTTGTCTGTCTATTGCACCTGTGTCCGTTTGTGTCTGATTATGTGTTCTATAAGTTGCCTGTTTTGTATTGGTTAGGTTGTGTGTTGTTTTTCGCATGTCAGTTAGTGCTGCGTGTTTGCGCTGTTTGTTGTTTTTGGAGTTTACGCACAGTTTGCGTAATCGCTCGCCTCTGTGTGTTTTTGAGGCCGTTTATTTGTATTTTGCCTAGTGGTTTACTAGTAAACTTTGTTGGACTAGCTTCGGTGTCCTGCGCCTGACTTCCACACCACACCTACATCAGCCCTTGACAATTATAATGATTTTATTTATAATATCTGTTGGGAAAAAAGTTTGGATGTTGCTACACACAAACCTACTTATTAACACAATTAAGGAAGTTTCTTTTTAAATTATTCATAAATATTATCCTGCCAACCGCTCTATGAAGAAGTTTAAGAAAAACATACATTCAAATTGTACCTTTTGTAATGACCACCCAGAAACGGTGTTGAATCTTTTATGGCATTGTATTCATGTAAGGAATCTGTGGCAAGACATCAGTATATTTATAATTGAACACATTTATGAAGATTTTCCACTATTATGGAGAGATGTACTGCTTGGATTCTTTACCTACTATAGAAATAAGTTGAAACAATTTTATATCATTAATTTAATTATTATTTTGGCCAAATTTCATATTCACAAATGTAAATGTACAAACAAAACACCACATTTTCTTACCTTACAAAAAGAAATTGAACTATATTTTAAGACAATTAAATACTCTACCAACAAAAAATCTGTTAGAATTATAAATGTGTGTATGACCCTTAAGGTCCCTGTGTAATGTGATATTGTTCCCCCTAGCCCACTGGTCCTTTGTCCCTGTGTAATGTGATATTGTTCCCCCTAGCCCACTGGTCCTTTGTCCCTGTGTAATGTGATATTGTCCCCCCTAGCCCACTGGTCCTTTGTCCCTGTGTAATGTGATATTGTTCCCCCTAGCCCACTGGTCCTTTGTCCCTGTGTAATGTGATATTGTCCCCCCTAGCCCACTGGTCCTTTGTCCCTGTGTAATGTGATATTGTCCCCCCTAGCCCACTGGTCCTTTGTCCCTGTGTAATGTGATATTGTTCCCCCTAGCCCACTGGTCCTTTGTCTCTGTGTAATGTGATATTGTCCCCCCTAGCCCACTGGTCCTTTGTCCCTGTGTAACGTGATATTGTCCCCCTAGCCCACTGGTCCTTTGTCCCTGTGTAATGTGATATTGTTCCCCTAGCCCACTGGTCCTTTGTCCCTGTGTAATGTGATATTGTCCCCCTAGCCCACTGGTCCTTTGTCCCTGTGTAATGTGATATTGTCCCCCTAGCCCACTGGTCCTTTGTCCCTGTGTAATGTGATATTGTTCCCCCTAGCCCACTGGTCCTTTGTGCCTGTGTAATGTGATATTGTCCCCCTAGCCCACTGGTCCTTTGTCCCTGTGTAATGTGATATTGATCCCCCTAGCCCACTGGTCCTTTGTGCCTGTGTAATGTGATATTGTCCCCCTAGCCCACTGGTCCTTTGTCCCTGTGTAATGTGATATTGTCCCCCTAGTCCACTGGTCCTTTGTCCCTGTGTAATGTGATATTGTTCCCCCTAGCCCACTGGTCCTTTGTCCCTGTGTAATGTGATATTGTTCCCCCTAGCCCACTGGTCCTTTGTCTCTGTGTAATGTGATATTGTCCCCCTAGCCCACTGGTCCTTTGTCCCTGTGTAATGTGATATTGTCCCCTGTAGCCCACTGGTCCTTTGTCCCTGTGTAATGTGATATTGTCCCCCCTAGCCCACTGGTCCTTTGTCCCTGTGTAATGTGATATTGTCCCCCTAGCCCACTGGTCCTTTGTCTCTGTGTAATGTGATATTGTCCCCCTAGCCCACTGGTCCTTTGTCCCTGTGTAATGTGATATTGTCCCCTGTAGCCCACTGGTCCTTTGTCCCTGTGTAATGTGATATTGTCCCCTGTAGCCCACTGGTCCCTTGTCCCTGTGTAATGTGATATTGTCCCCCTAGCCCACTGGTCCTTTGTCCCTGTGTAATGTGATATTGTTCCTCTAGCCCACTGGTCCTTTGTCCCTGTGTAATGTGATATTGTTCCCCCTAGCCCACTGGTCCTTTGTCCCTGTGTAATGTGATATTGTCCCCCCTAGCCCACTGGTCCTTTGTCTCTGTGTAATGTGATATTGTCCCCCCTAGCCCACTGGTCCTTTTTCCCTGTGTAATGTGATATTGTCTCCCCTAGCCCACTGGTCCTTTGTCCCTGTGTAATGTGATATTGTTCCCTCTAGCCCACTGGTCCTTTGTCCCTGTGTAATGTGATATTGTTCCCTCTAGCCCACTGGTCCTTTGTCCCTGTGTAATGTGATATTGTCCCCTCTAGCCCACTGGTCCTTTGTCCCTGTGTAATGTGATATTGTCCCCCCTAGCCCACTGGTCCTTTGTCCCTGTGTAATGTGATATTGTTCCCCCTAGCCCACTGGTCCTTTGTCCCTGTGTAATGTGATATTGTCCCCCTAGCCCACTGGTCCTTTGTCTCTGTGTAATGTGATATTGTCCCCCTAGCCCACTGGTCCTTTGTCCCTGTGTAATGTGATATTGTCCCCCTAGCCCACTGGTCCTTTGTCCCTGTGTAATGTGATATTGTTCCCCCTAGCCCACTGGTCCTTTGTCTCTGTGTAATGTGATATTGTCCCCCTAGCCCACTGGTCCTTTGTCCCTGTGTAATGTGATATTGTTCCCTCTAGCCCACTGGTCCTTTGTCCCTGTGTAATGTGATATTGTCCCCCTAGCCCACTGGTCCTTTGTCCCTGTGTAATGTGATATTGTTCCCCCTAGCCCACTGGTCCTTTGTCTCTGTGTAATGTGATATTGTCCCCCTAGCCCACTGGTCCTTTGTCCCTGTGTAACGTGATATTGTCCCCCTAGCCCACTGGTCCTTTGTCCCTGTGTAATGTGATATTGTTCCCCTAGCCCACTGGTCCTTTGTCCCTGTGTAATGTGATATTGTCCCCCCTAGCCCACTGGTCCTTTGTCCCTGTGTAATGTGATATTGTCCCCCTAGCCCACTGGTCCTTTGTCCCTGTGTAATGTGATATTGTTCCCCCTAGCCCACTGGTCCTTTGTGCCTGTGTAATGTGATATTGTCCCCCCTAGCCCACTGGTCCTTTGTCCCTGTGTAATGTGATATTGTTCCCCCTAGCCCACTGGTCCTTTGTGCCTGTGTAATGTGATATTGTCCCCCCTAGCCCACTGGTCCTTTGTCCCTGTGTAATGTGATATTGTCCCCCTAGCCCACTGGTCCTTTGTCCCTGTGTAATGTGATATTGTTCCCCCTAGCCCACTGGTCCTTTGTCTCTGTGTAATGTGATATTGTCCCCCTAGCCCACTGGTCCTTTGTCCCTGTGTAATGTGATATTGTCCCCTGTAGCCCACTGGTCCTTTGTCCCTGTGTAATGTGATATTGTCCCCCCTAGCCCACTGGTCCTTTGTCCCTGTGTAATGTGATATTGTCCCCCCTAGCCCACTGGTCCTTTGTCTCTGTGTAATGTGATATTGTCCCCCCTAGCCCACTGGTCCTTTGTCCCTGTGTAATGTGATATTGTCCCCTGTAGCCCACTGGTCCTTTGTCCCTGTGTAATGTGATATTGTCCCCTGTAGCCCACTGGTCCTTTGTCCCTGTGTAATGTGATATTGTCCCCCCTAGCCCACTGGTCCTTTGTCCCTGTGTAATGTGATATTGTTCCCTCTAGCCCACTGGTCCTTTGTCCCTGTGTAATGTGATATTGTTCCCCTAGCCCACTGGTCCTTTGTCCCTGTGTAATGTGATATTGTCCCCCCTAGCCCACTGGTCCTTTGTCTCTGTGTAATGTGATATTGTCCCCCTAGCCCACTGGTCCTTTTTCCTGTGTAATGTGATATTGTCTCCCCTAGCCCACTGGTCCTTTGTCCCTGTGTAATGTGATATTGTTCCCTCTAGCCCACTGGTCCTTTGTGCCTGTGTAATGTGATATTGTCCCCCTAGCCCACTGGTCCTTTGTGCCTGTGTAATGTGATATTGTCCCCCCTAGCCCACTGGTCCTTTGTCCCTGTGTAATGTGATATTGTTCCCTCTAGCCCACTGGTCCTTTGTCCCTGTGTAATGTGATATTGTTCCCTCTAGCCCACTGGTCCTTTGTCCCTGTGTAATGTGATATTGTCCCCCCTAGCCCACTGGTCCTTTGTCCCTGTGTAATGTGATATTGTCCCCCCTAGCCCACTGGTCCTTTGTCCCTGTGTAATGTGATATTGTTCCCCCTAGCCCACTGGTCCTTTGTCCCTGTGTAATGTGATATTGTCCCCCTAGCCCACTGGTCCTTTGTCCCTGTGTAATGTGATATTGTTCCCCCTAGCCCACTGGTCCTTTGTCCCTGTGTAATGTGATATTGTCCCCCTAGCCCACTGGTCCTTTGTCCCTGTGTAATGTGATATTGTTCCCCTAGCCCACTGGTCCTTTGTCCCTGTGTAATGTGATATTGTCCCCCTAGCCCACTGGTCCTTTGTCCCTGTGTAATGTGATATTGTCCCCCTAGCCCACTGGTCCTTTGTCCCTGTGTAATGTGATATTGTTCCCCTAGCCCACTGGTCCTTTGTCCCTGTGTAATGTGATATTGTTCCCCCTAGCCCACTGGTCCTTTGTCCCTGTGTAATGTGATATTGCCCCCCTAGCCCACTGGTCCTTTGTCCCTGTGTAATGTGATATTGTTCCCCCTAGCCCACTGGTCCTTTGTCCCTGTGTAATGTGATATTGTCCCCCCTAGCCCACTGGTCCTTTGTCCCTGTGTAATGTGATATTGTCCCCCTAGCCCACTGGTCCTTTGTCCCTGTGTAATGTGATATTGTCCCCCTAGCCCACTGGTCCTTTGTCCCTGTGTAATGTGATATTGTCCCCCCTAGCCCACTGGTCCTTTGTCCCTGTGTAATGTGATATTGTTCCCCCTAGCCCACTGGTCCTTTGTCCCTGTGTAATGTGATATTGTCCCCCTAGCCCACTGGTCCTTTGTCCCTGTGTAATGTGATATTGTTCCCCCCTAGCCCACTGGTCCTTTGTCCCTGTGTAATGTGATATTGTCCCCCTAGCCCACTGGTCCTTTGTCCCTGTGTAATGTGATATTGTCCCCCTAGCCCACTGGTCCTTTGTCCCTGTGTAATGTGATATTGTCCCCCTAGCCCACTGGTCCTTTGTCCCTGTGTAATGTGATATTGTCCCCCCTAGCCCACTGGTCCTTTGTCCCTGTGTAATGTGATATTGTTCCCCCTAGCCCACTGGTCCTTTACATATTCTTTATATATACTTGTGTTCCCCCCATGTCCTTTTTGTATTGATTTGTTGTTAATAATTAAAAAATAAACATGTCAATGCTAAAATAATTGTTTTATTGGAACTTGTTGATAGGTCTATTGTGTAGGCTACATTGAGGTAGGCCTATAAAATGTACCTTATTTGGACTGGATCGTTCAATATTTTAGTGTCACAAACCACGTTTCCATCTACAGTTTTTATGCGAGTAAAGTCATATCATATATTTTTTTAAATCATGACAACTGTGATGGAAACAGGAAGTTTCGGTACAATTGTATAAATGCTGACGGATAATTTGTTCGTTCAACATGGTGGAATCTTTTTGTGTTGGTAAAATTAATTATGCGAGAAATGGCGGTGGAAACGCCTTTATGTTCAAATAATATTGACATAATATCCATCATACTGTATCATTTACATTTACATTTACGTCATTTAGCAGACGCTCTTATCCAGAGCGACTTACAAATTAGTGCATTCACCTTATAGCCAGTGGGATAACCACTTTACAATATGTTTTTTTTCTTTCTTTCTTTGGGGTGGGGTAAGGGGGGTAGAAGGATTACTTTATCCTATCCCAGGTATCAAAGTAAACTTGGAGTCATGCGATGATATGGTGTCTCCCACTACATCATCTCCCACTATGACTCGGGAAACCATGCAGTTTATTAGGCTACAGGGGAAATTAATTATATGATGAACTTCTCAGGGTGGTGAAGGTGCGTGGTGATGAGTTTGATGCTACTTTCCAATAAATATCCAGGATCTTATTCTGGTGACATGATGATCAATGCTTGACTTCCGTTTGACAAATAAAACTCTCGCTCTGATCCATAATAATCTCATCATGTAGACTAGCCTACCCACACTGGTGGGGAAAAGCGCATATCATCCGGATTTATGAATATTCACATGAAAATCTATCGCCAATGGGATGAAAACCTAGCTATAGTAATGAAACTATACCGTTTAAACAGTTGACTATATCACAGGGATACAAAACAGGGAGAAAGCTGATTGATAAAGGTATTTTCTTAATGCCATGTTTTTACTTGATTCTAACATGAGGAATTAAGCCTAAAGAATCCTCTAAATCCTCATCAATAAACGTTTATTCGCTGTAAATTGTAAACTCTCCCCCTACACCGCTCTGCTGAGATGACAGGTCACTGTTTGGCTCCTCTCTGAATTATCAGGTGTGTCTTGATCTGGAGGAGCGCGGCAGCACTGGAAACATTTGGCGGTGCGGCAAGATAAGTTTGATCAGTCCTATAACTCCTACCCTCACCCTAACCATTTTAAAATGTCAAATGCAATAGGGGGACGTCCCAAGGATCCCGGATAGCATGGACAGAAGACGTTTCCAGTGGGCTGGACTAGACTATTCACTCCGGAGGGGCGGCAGATTTGCGCTACGAACTTTCAGGAAGGAAACTAGTAGCTCGGGAGCACAGCCCTACCTCCCGAGGAGAGGAATGGAATGCACCCGGAACTCACTTCCTCTTCAAGACGTGTATTGAATTAAGAAAGCAGTTGCACCTGTTCGCATGAAACGTTCATGTTTGGAGAGATGGCAACTTGAGAAGCACAAGAACAACGGTAGCGAACGGGATCAGCGTGTTGAAATGTCGTCCCAGGTTGGGAACGTGGCGGAACTTTTAGAAATAGACATATGTGACGGCGACATCTGTTCGGAGGGGGAAAGCGGAGTGTTCATCAACTCCGATACAGGTGCGTCACTCTCAGACGGCTTCTCGGCGTTTCAGCAGTGGACTAGACCTGGTTGTCGTTCCACTTCAGGCCACAACAACACAGGCTCTGTCTCAGAGAGACCGAGAGACTGCTCCAGCGACACATCATCGTCATGCCCGAGTCTGCATCCCCAGAACGGCCTGGGGTCTGGAACCGGTGATCGTGTGACCCTTGGCGACCTCCAGGGCGAGGATGTCCGAGCCCCCCGCTCCTCCATAGTGGACTGTCTGTTGGTGGAGCTTTATGATACCTACAGCAGCGCCCGGCTCAGTGTCGACAGCCCGGATAGCAGCACCGAGGCGTCCAGCTCTGAGCTGTTCTGCCGCAGTAATACTGGATCCAGCTTCCTCCAGGAGCTACAGGAGAAACACACCAGGAGACACCAGGTCAACTACCTGTCTCAGAAAGGTGAGTTCTATACACACAGACACAGAGAGAGAGAGACAGACAGGTCAACTACCTGTCTCAGAAAGGTGAGTTTTATACACACAGACACACAGAGAGAGAGACATACAGGTCAACTACCTGTCTCAGAAAGGTGAGTTTTATACACGCAGACAGACAGGTCAACTACCTGTCTCAGAAAGGTGAGTTTTATACACGCAGACACACAGAGAGAGGTCAACTACCTGCGTGTTAAATACACCATGACATTTTACTGGAGCGTTTTATCAATGACACTAACTAGGTTTCCATCCGATTGGCGACAGATTTTCATGGGAATTTTCTAGAATCCGCATAAAGAAAAAGTGAATTTTCCCATCAGTGGTGTGTTTCCACCAAACGGACTTGTTGCGGTCATGTACAGAATAAAAATCTAAAGTTCAATGTGTTTCCATCGCATTTTCAACTCTACCGATTTTAGTTTTGTGTGTTTTGTCCAAAAAAAACTGTTGTGTTAAATAGGCAATGTGCCTAGTCTGGACTCTAGCTGATAAGAGCGATAATATCAGTATTTGTCAAACGGCAGTCGATCATCATGTCACTAGATCTTGACATTGATTGGAAAGCAGCATCAAACTCATAGTGTGCACTTTCAACACCCTGTGAAGTTCATCATTAATTTAATCTGCAGCCTAAGAAACTGCATGGTTTCCCCAGTCCTTGTGGGAGGACTGCACACCATATCATCGTGTGACTCCCAAATTTGCTTCGATATGATAGTTATTATATTAGTATTTGCGCATAAAGGCGTTTCCACCGCCATTTCTCACATAATACATTTTACCGATACAAAAAGATCCCATCATGTTGAATGAACAAATTATCTGTAAGCATTTATAAAATTGTACTGGAACTTCCTGTTTCCATCACAGCTGTCATGATTTTATTTGTTTATATGGTATGACTTTACTCGCATAAAAACTGTGGATGGAAATGTGGTTACTGGCCATAAAACCTACTAAGATAACATTAACTACTACTGGTAGTCTACTACAGGGCAATATAACACTAAACCATAAGATAACATTACAACTACTACTGGTAGTCTACTACAGGGCAATATAACACTAAACCATAAGATAACATTACAACTACTACTGGTAGTCTACTACAGGGCAATATAACACTAAACCATAAGATAACATTAAAACTACTACTGGTAGTCTACTACAGGGCAATATAACACTAAACCATAAGATAACATTAACTACTACTGGTAGTCTACTACAGGGCAATATAACACTAAACCATAAGATAACATTACAACTACTACTGGTAGTCTACTACAGGGCAATATAACACTAAACCATAAGATAACATTAAAACTACTACTGGTAGTCTACTACAGGGCAATATAACACTAAACCATAAGATAACATTAAAACTACTACTGGTAGTCTACTACAGGGCAATATAACACTAAACCATAAGATAACATTAACTACTACTGGTAGTCTACTACAGGGCAATATAACACTAAACCATAAGATAACATTAAAACTACTACTGGTAGTCTACTACAGGGCAATATAACACTAAACCATAAGATAACATTAAAACTACTACTGGTAGTCTACTACAGGGCAATATAACACTAAACCATAAGATAACATTAAAACTACTACTGGTAGTCTACTACAGGGCAATATAACACTAAACCATAAGATAACATTAAAACTACTACTGGTAGTCTACTACAGGGCAATATAACACTAAACCATAAGATAACATTAGAACTACTACTGGTAGTCTACTACAGGGCAATATAACACTAAACCATAAGATAACATTACAACTACTACTGGTAGTCTACTACAGGGCAATATAACACTAAACCATAAGATAACATTAACTACTACTGGTAGTCTACTACAGGGCAATATAACACTAAACCATAAGATAACATTAAAACTACTACTGGTAGTCTACTACAGGGCAATATAACACTAAACCATAAGATAACATTAAAACTACTACTGGTAGTCTACTACAGGGCAATATAACACTAAACCATAAGATAACATTAACTACTACTGGTAGTCTACTACAGGGCAATATAACACTAAACCATAAGATAACATTAAAACTACTACTGGTAGTCTACTACAGGGCAATATAACACTAAACCATAAGATAACATTAAAACTACTACTGGTAGTCTACTACAGGGCAATATAACACTAAACCATAAGATAACATTAACTACTACTGGTAGTCTACTACAGGGCAATATAACACTAAACCATAAGATAACATTAAAACTACTACTGGTAGTCTACTACAGGGCAATATAACACTAAACCATAAGATAACATTAAAACTACTACTGGTAGTCTACTACAGGGCAATATAACACTAAACCATAAGATAACATTAAAACTACTACTGGTAGTCTACTACAGGGCAATATAACACTAAACCATAAGATAACATTAAAACTACTACTGGTAGTCTACTACAGGGCAATATAACACTAAACCATAAGATAACATTAAAACTACTACTGGTAGTCTACTACAGGGCAATATAACACTAAACCATAAGATAACATTAACTACTACTGGTAGTCTACTACAGGGCAATATAACACTAAACCATAAGATAACATTAACTACTACTGGTAGTCTACTACAGGGCAATATAACACTAAACCATAAGATAACATTAAAACTACTACTGGTAGTCTACTACAGGGCAATATAACACTAAACCATAAGATAACATTAAAACTACTACTGGTAGTCTACTACAGGGCAATATAACACTAAACCATAAGATAACATTAACTACTACTGGTAGTCTACTACAGGGCAATATAACACTAAACCATAAGATAACATTAAAACTACTACTGGTAGTCTACTACAGGGCAATATAACACTAAACCATAAGATAACATTAAAACTACTACTGGTAGTCTACTACAGGGCAATATAACACTAAACCATAAGATAACATTAAAACTACTACTGGTAGTCTACTACAGGGCAATATAACACTAAACCATAAGATAACATTAAAACTACTACTGGTAGTCTACTACAGGGCAATATAACACTAAACCATAAGATAACATTAAAACTACTACTGGTAGTCTACTACAGGGCAATATAACACTAAACCATAAGATAACATTAAAACTACTACTGGTAGTCTACTACAGGGCAATATAACACTAAACCATAAGATAACATTAAAACTACTACTGGTAGTCTACTACAGGGCAATATAACACTAAACCATAAGATAACATTAAAACTACTACTGGTAGTCTACTACAGGGCAATATAACACTAAACCATAAGATAACATTAAAACTACTACTGGTAGTCTACTACAGGGCAATATAACACTAAACCATAAGATAACATTAACTACTACTGGTAGTCTACTACAGGGCAATATAACACTAAACCATAAGATAACATTAAAACTACTACTGGTAGTCTACTACAGGGCAATATAACACTAAACCATAAGATAACATTAACTACTACTGGTAGTCTACTACAGGGCAATATAACACTAAACCATAAGATAACATTAAAACTACTACTGGTAGTCTACTACAGGGCAATATAACATTAAACCATAAGATAACATTAAAACTACTACTGGTAGTCTACTACAGGGCAATATAACACTAAACCATAAGATAACATTAAAACTACTACTGGTAGTCTACTACAGGGCAATATAACACTAAACCATAAGATAACATTAAAACTACTACTGGTAGTCTACTACAGGGCAATATAACACTAAACCATAAGATAACATTACAACTACTACTGGTAGTCTACTACAGGGCAATATAACACTAAACCATAAGATAACATTAAAACTACTACTGGTAGTCTACTACAGGGCAATATAACACTAAACCATAAGATAACATTAAAACTACTACTGGTAGTCTACTACAGGGCAATATAACACTAAACCATAAGACAACATTACAACTACTACTGGTAGTCTACTACAGGGCAATATAACACTAAACCATAAGATAACATTAACTACTACAGGGCAATATAACACTAAACCATAAGATAACATTAAAACTACTACTGGTAGTCTACTACAGGGCAATATAACACTAAACCATAAGATAACATTAAAACTACTACTGGTAGTCTACTACAGGGCAATATAACACTAAACCATAAGATAACATTAAAACTACTACTGGTAGTCTACTACAGGGCAATATAACACTAAACCATAAGATAACATTAACTACTACTGGTAGTCTACTACAGGGCAATATAACACTAAACCATAAGATAACATTAAAACTACTACTGGTAGTCTACTACAGGGCAATATAACACTAAACCATAAGATAACATTAAAACTACTACTGGTAGTCTACTACAGGGCAATATAACACTAAACCATAAGATAACATTAAAACTACTACTGGTAGTCTACTACAGGGCAATATAACACTAAACCATAAGATAACATTAAAACTACTACTGGTAGTCTACTACAGGGCAATATAACACTAAACCATAAGATAACATTAAAACTACTACTGGTAGTCTACTACAGGGCAATATAACACTAAACCATAAGATAACATTAAAACTACTACTGGTAGTCTACTACAGGGCAATATAACACTAAACCATAAGATAACATTAAAACTACTACTGGTAGTCTACTACAGGGCAATATAACACTAAACCATAAGATAACATTAACTACTACTGGTAGTCTACTACAGGGCAATATAACACTAAACCATAAGATAACATTAAAACTACTACTGGTAGTCTACTACAGGGCAATATAACACTAAACCATAAGATAACATTAAAACTACTACTGGTAGTCTACTACAGGGCAATATAACACTAAACCATAAGATAACATTAAAACTACTACTGGTAGTCTACTACAGGGCAATATAACACTAAACCATAAGATAACATTAAAACTACTACTGGTAGTCTACTACAGGGCAATATAACACTAAACCATAAGATAACATTAAAACTACTACTGGTAGTCTACTACAGGGCAATATAACACTAAACCATAAGATAACATTAAAACTACTACTGGTAGTCTACTACAGGGCAATATAACACTAAACCATAAGATAACATTAAAACTACTACTGGTAGTCTACTACAGGGCAATATAACACTAAACCATAAGATAACATTAAAACTACTACTGGTAGTCTACTACAGGGCAATATAACACTAAACCATAAGATAACATTACAACTACTACTGGTAGTCTACTACAGGGCAATATAATACTAAACCATAAGATAACATTACAACTACTACTGGTAGTCTACTACAGGGCAATATAACACTAAACCATAAGATAACATTAACTACTACTGGTAGTCTACTACAGGGCAATATAACACTAAACCATAAGATAACATTAAAACTACTACTGGTAGTCTACTACAGGGCAATATAACACTAAACCATAAGATAACATTACAACTACTACTGGTAGTCTACTACAGGGCAATATAACACTAAACCATAAGATAACATTAACTACTACTGGTAGTCTACTACAGGGCAATATAACACTAAACCATAAGATAACATTAAAACTACTACTGGTAGTCTACTACAGGGCAATATAACACTTAACCATAAGATAACATTAAAACTACTACTGGTAGTCTACTACAGGGCAATATAACACTAAACCATAAGATAACATTAACTACTACTGGTAGTCTACTACAGGGCAATATAACACTAAACCATAAGATAACATTAACTACTACTGGTAGTCTACTACAGGGCAATATAACACTAAACCATAAGATAACATTAACTACTACTGGTAGTCTACTACAGGGCAATATAACACTAAACCATAAGATAACATTACAACTACTACTGGTAGTCTACTACAGGGCAATATAACACTAAACCATAAGATAACATTACAACTACTACTGGTAGTCTACTACAGGGCAATATAACACTAAACCATAAGATAACATTAAAACTACTACTGGTAGTCTACTACAGGGCAATATAACACTAAACCATAAGATAACATTAAAACTACTACTGGTAGTCTACTACAGGGCAATATAACACTAAACCATAAGATAACATTAAAACTACTACTGGTAGTCTACTACAGGGCAATATAACACTAAACCATAAGATAACATTAAAACTACTACTGGTAGTCTACTACAGGGCAATATAACACTAAACCATAAGATAACATTACAACTACTACTGGTAGTCTACTACAGGGCAATATAACACTAAACCATAAGATAACATTAAAACTACTACTGGTAGTCTACTACAGGGCAATATAACACTAAACCATAAGATAACATTAAAACTACTACTGGTAGTCTACTACAGGGCAATATAACATTAAACCATAAGATAACATTAAAACTACTACTGGTAGTCTACTACAGGGCAATATAACACTAAACCATAAGATAACATTAAAACTACTACTGGTAGTCTACTACAGGGCAATATAACACTAAACCATAAGATAACATTAAAACTACTACTGGTAGTCTACTACAGGGCAATATAACACTAAACCATACGATAACATTAAAACTACTACTGGTAGTCTACTACAGGGCAATATAACACTAAACCATAAGATAACATTAACTACTACTGGTAGTCTACTACAGGGCAATATAACACTAAACCATAAGATAACATTAAAACTACTACTGGTAGTCTACTACAGGGCAATATAACACTAAACCATACGATAACATTAAAACTACTACTGGTAGTCTACTACAGGGCAATATAACACTAAACCATAAGATAACATTAAAACTACTACTGGTAGTCTACTACAGGGCAATATAACACTAAACCATAAGATAATATTAACTACTACTGGTAGTCTACTACAGGGCAATATAACACTAAACCATAAGATAACATTAACTACTACTGGTAGTCTACTACAGGGCAATATAACACTAAACCATAAGATAACATTAAAACTACTACTGGTAGTCTACTACAGGGCAATATAACACTAAACCATAAGATAACATTAAAACTACTACTGGTAGTCTACTACAGGGCAATATAACACTAAACCATAAGATAACATTAACTACTACTGGTAGTCTACTACAGGGCAATATAACACTAAACCATAAGATAACATTAAACCTACTACTGGTAGTTTACTACAGGGCAATATAACACTAAACCATAAGATAACATTAAAACTACTACTGGTAGTCTACTACAGGGCAATATAACACTAAACCATAAGATAACATTAAAACTACTACTGGTAGTCTACTACAGGGCAATATAACACTAAACCATAAGATAACATTAAAACTACTACTGGTAGTCTACTACAGGGCAATATAACACTAAACCATAAGATAACATTAAAACTACTACTGGTAGTCTACTACAGGGCAATATAACACTAAACCATAAGATAACATTAAAACTACTACTGGTAGTCTACTACAGGGCAATATAACACTAAACCATAAGATAACATTAAAACTACTACTGGTAGTCTACTACAGGGCAATATAACACTAAACCATAAGATAACATTAAAACTACTACTGGTAGTCTACTACAGGGCAATATAACACTAAACCATAAGATAACATTAACTACTACTGGTAGTCTACTACAGGGCAATATAACACTAAACCATAAGATAACATTAAAACTACTACTGGTAGTCTACTACAGGGCAATATAACACTAAACCATAAGATAACATTAACTACTACTGGTAGTCTACTACAGGGCAATATAACACTAAACCATAAGATAACATTAAAACTACTACTGGTAGTCTACTACAGGGCAATATAACATTAAACCATAAGATAACATTAAAACTACTACTGGTAGTCTACTACAGGGCAATATAACACTAAACCATAAGATAACATTAAAACTACTACTGGTAGTCTACTACAGGGCAATATAACACTAAACCATAAGATAACATTACAACTACTACTGGTAGTCTACTACAGGGCAATATAACACTAAACCATAAGATAACATTACAACTACTACTGGTAGTCTACTACAGGGCAATATAACACTAAACCATACGATAACATTACAACTACTACTGGTAGTCTACTACAGGGCAATATAACACTAAACCATACGATAACATTACAACTACTACTGGTAGTCTACTACAGGGCAATATAACACTAAACCATAAGATAACATTAAAACTACTACTGGTAGTCTACTACAGGGCAATATAACACTAAACCATAAGATAACATTAACTACTACTGGTAGTCTACTACAGGGCAATATAACACTAAACCATAAGAACATTAAAACTACTACTGGTAGTCTACTACAGGGCAATATAACACTAAACCATAAGATAACATTAAAACTACTACTGGTAGTCTACTACAGGGCAATATAACACTAAACCATAAGATAACATTAACTACTACTGGTAGTCTACTACAGGGCAATATAACACTAAACCATAAGATAACATTAAAACTACTACTGGTAGTCTACTACAGGGCAATATAACACTAAACCATAAGATAACATTAAAACTACTACTGGTAGTCTACTACAGGGCAATATAACACTAAACCATAAGATAACATTAAAACTACTACTGGTAGTCTACTACAGGGCAATATAACACTAAACCATACGATAACATTAAAACTACTACTGGTAGTCTACTACAGGGCAATATAACACTAAACCATAAGATAACCTTAAAACTACTACTGGTAGTCTACTACAGGGCAATATAACACTAAACCATAAGATAACCTTAAAACTACTACTGGTAGTCTACTACAGGGCAATATAACACTAAACCACAAGATAATATTAACTACTACTGGTAGTCTACTACAGGGCAATATAACACTAAACCATAAGATAACATTAAAACTACTACTGGTAGTCTACTACAGGGCAATATAACACTAAACCATAAGATAACATTAAAACTACTACTGGTAGTCTACTACAGGGCAATATAACACTAAACCATAAGATAACATTAAAACTACTACTGGTAGTCTACTACAGGGCAATATAACACTAAACCATAAGATAACATTAAAACTACTACTGGTAGTCTACTACAGGGCAATATAACACTAAACCATAAGATAACATTAAAAACTACTACTGGTAGTCTACTACAGGGCAATATAACACTAAACCATAAGATAACATTAAAACTACTACTGGTAGTCTACTACAGGGCAATATAACACTAAACCATAAGATAACATTAAAACTATTACTGGTAGTCTACTACAGGGCAATATAACACTAAACCATAAGATAACATTAAAACTACTACTGGTAGTCTACTACAGGGCAATATAACACTAAACATAAGATAACATTAAAACTACTACTGGTAGTCTACTACAGGGCAATATAACACTAAACCATAAGATAACATTAAAACTACTACTGGTAGTCTACTACAGGGCAATATAACACTAAACCATAAGATAACATTAAAACTACTACTGGTAGTCTACTACAGGGCAATATAACACTAAACCATAAGATAACATTAACTACTACTGGTAGTCTACTACAGGGCAATATAACACTAAACCATAAGATAACATTAAAACTACTACTGGTAGTCTACTACAGGGCAATATAACATTAAACCATAAGATAACATTAAAACTACTACTGGTAGTCTACTACAGGGCAATATAACACTAAACCATAAGATAACATTAAAACTACTACTGGTAGTCTACTACAGGGCAATATAACACTAAACCATAAGATAACATTACAACTACTACTGGTAGTCTACTACAGGGCAATATAACACTAAACCATAAGATAACATTACAACTACTACTGGTAGTCTACTACAGGGCAATATAACACTAAACCATACGATAACATTACAACTACTACTGGTAGTCTACTACAGGGCAATATAACACTAAACCATACGATAACATTACAACTACTACTGGTAGTCTACTACAGGGCAATATAACACTAAACCATAAGATAACATTAAAACTACTACTGGTAGTCTACTACAGGGCAATATAACACTAAACCATAAGATAACATTAACTACTACTGGTAGTCTACTACAGGGCAATATAACACTAAACCATAAGAACATTAAAACTACTACTGGTAGTCTACTACAGGGCAATATAACACTAAACCATAAGATAACATTAAAACTACTACTGGTAGTCTACTACAGGGCAATATAACACTAAACCATAAGATAACATTAACTACTACTGGTAGTCTACTACAGGGCAATATAACACTAAACCATAAGATAACATTAAAACTACTACTGGTAGTCTACTACAGGGCAATATAACACTAAACCATAAGATAACATTAAAACTACTACTGGTAGTCTACTACAGGGCAATATAACACTAAACCATAAGATAACATTAAAACTACTACTGGTAGTCTACTACAGGGCAATATAACACTAAACCATACGATAACATTAAAACTACTACTGGTAGTCTACTACAGGGCAATATAACACTAAACCATAAGATAACCTTAAAACTACTACTGGTAGTCTACTACAGGGCAATATAACACTAAACCATAAGATAACCTTAAAACTACTACTGGTAGTCTACTACAGGGCAATATAACACTAAACCACAAGATAATATTAACTACTACTGGTAGTCTACTACAGGGCAATATAACACTAAACCATAAGATAACATTAAAACTACTACTGGTAGTCTACTACAGGGCAATATAACACTAAACCATAAGATAACATTAAAACTACTACTGGTAGTCTACTACAGGGCAATATAACACTAAACCATAAGATAACATTAAAACTACTACTGGTAGTCTACTACAGGGCAATATAACACTAAACCATAAGATAACATTAAAACTACTACTGGTAGTCTACTACAGGGCAATATAACACTAAACCATAAGATAACATTAAAAACTACTACTGGTAGTCTACTACAGGGCAATATAACACTAAACCATAAGATAACATTAAAACTACTACTGGTAGTCTACTACAGGGCAATATAACACTAAACCATAAGATAACATTAAAACTATTACTGGTAGTCTACTACAGGGCAATATAACACTAAACCATAAGATAACATTAAAACTACTACTGGTAGTCTACTACAGGGCAATATAACACTAAACATAAGATAACATTAAAACTACTACTGGTAGTCTACTACAGGGCAATATAACACTAAACCATAAGATAACATTAAAACTACTACTGGTAGTCTACTACAGGGCAATATAACACTAAACCATAAGATAACATTAAAACTACTACTGGTAGTCTACTACAGGGCAATATAACACTAAACCATAAGATAACATTAAAACTACTACTGGTAGTCTACTACAGGGCAATATAACACTAAACCATAAGATAACATTAAAACTACTACTGGTAGTCTACTACAGGGCAATATAACACTAAACCATAAGATAACATTACAACTACTACTGGTAGTCTACTACAGGGCAATATAACACTAAACCATAAGATAACATTACAACTACTACTGGTAGTCTACTACAGGGCAATATAACACTAACCATAAGATAACATTAACTACTACTGGTAGTCTACTACAGGGCAATATAACACTAAACCATAAGATAACATTAACTACTACTGGTAGTCTACTACAGGGCAATATAACACTAAACCATAAGATAACATTAAAACTACTACTGGTAGTCTACTACAGGGCAATATAACACTAAACCATAAGATAACATTAACTACTACTGGTAGTCTACTACAGGGCAATATAACACTAAACCATAAGATAACATTAACTACTACTGGTAGTCTACTACAGGGCAATATAACACTAAACCATAAGATAACATTAACTACTACTGGTAGTCTACTACAGGGCAATATAACACTAAACCATAAGATAACATTACAACTACTACTGGTAGTCTACTACAGGGCAATATAACACTAAACCATAAGATAACATTACAACTACTACTGGTAGTCTACTACAGGGCAATATAACACTAAACCATAAGATAACATTACAACTACTACTGGTAGTCTACTACAGGGCAATATAACACTAAACCATAAGATAACATTACAACTACTACTGGTAGTCTACTACAGGGCAATATAACACTAAACCATAAGATAACATTACAACTACTACTGGTAGTCTACTACAGGGCAATATAACACTAAACCATAAGATAACATTAACTACTACTGGTAGTCTACTACAGGGCAATATAACACTAAACCATAAGATAACATTAACTACTACTGGTAGTCTACTACAGGGCAATATAACACTAAACCATAAGATAACATTAACTACTACTGGTAGTCTACTACAGGGCAATATAACACTAAACCATAAGATAACATTAAAACTACTACTGGTAGTCTACTACAGGGCAATATAACACTAAACCATAAGATAACATTAAAACTACTACTGGTAGTCTACTACAGGGCAATATAACACTAAACCATAAGATAACATTAAAACTACTACTGGTAGTCTACTACAGGGCAATATAACACTAAACCATACGATAACATTAAAACTACTACTGGTAGTCTACTACAGGGCAATATAACACTAAACCATAAGATAACATTAAAACTACTACTGGTAGTCTACTACAGGGCAATATAACACTAAACCATAAGATAATATGAACTACTACTGGTAGTCTACTACAGGGCAATATAACACTAAACCATAAGATAACATTAACTACTACTGGTAGTCTACTACAGGGCAATATAACACTAAACCATAAGATAACATTACAACTACTACTGGTAGTCTACTACAGGGCAATATAACACTAAACATAAGATAACATTAAAACTACTACTGGTAGTCTACTACAGGGCAATATAACACTAAACCATAAGATAACATTAAAACTACTACTGGTAGTCTACTACAGGGCAATATAACACTAAACATAAGATAACATTAAAACTACTACTGGTAGTCTACTACAGGGCAATATAACACTAAACCATAAGATAACATTAAAACTACTACTGGTAGTCTACTACAGGGCAATATAACACTAAACCATAAGATAACATTAAAACTACTACTGGTAGTCTACTACAGGGCAATATAACACTAAACCATAAGATAACATTAAAACTACTACTGGTAGTCTACTACAGGGCAATATAACACTAAACCATAAGATAACATTAAAACTACTACTGGTAGTCTACTACAGGGCAATATAACACTAAACCATAAGATAACATTACAACTACTACTGGTAGTCTACTACAGGGCAATATAACACTAAACCATAAGATAACATTACAACTACTACTGGTAGTCTACTACAGGGCAATATAACACTAACCATAAGATAACATTAACTACTACTGGTAGTCTACTACAGGGCAATATAACACTAAACCATAAGATAACATTAACTACTACTGGTAGTCTACTACAGGGCAATATAACACTAAACCAAAAAGATAACATTAAAACTACTACTGGTAGTCTACTACAGGGCAATATAACACTAAACCATAAGATAACATTAAAACTACTACTGGTAGTCTACTACAGGGCAATATAACACTAAACCATACGATAACATTAAAACTACTACTGGTAGTCTACTACAGGGCAATATAACACTAAACCATAAGATAACATTAAAACTACTACTGGTAGTCTACTACAGGGCAATATAACACTAAACCATAAGATAATATGAACTACTACTGGTAGTCTACTACAGGGCAATATAACACTAAACCATAAGATAACATTAACTACTACTGGTAGTCTACTACAGGGCAATATAACACTAAACCATAAGATAACATTACAACTACTACTGGTAGTCTACTACAGGGCAATATAACACTAAACCATAAGATAACATTACAACTACTACTGGTAGTCTACTACAGGGCAATATAACACTAAACCATAAGATAACATTAAAACTACTACTGGTAGTCTACTACAGGGCAATATAACACTAAACCATAAGATAACATTAACTACTACTGGTAGTCTACTACAGGGCAATATAACACTAAACCATAAGATAACATTAACTACTACTGGTAGTCTACTACAGGGCAATATAACACTAAACCATAAGATAACATTAACTACTACTGGTAGTCTACTACAGGGCAATATAACACTAAACCATAAGATAACATTAACTACTACTGGTAGTCTACTACAGGGCAATATAACACTAAACCATAAGATAACATTAACTACTACTGGTAGTCTACTACAGGGCAATATAACACTAAACCATAAGATAACATTAAAACTACTACTGGTAGTCTACTACAGGGCAATATAACACTAAACCATAAGATAACATTAAAACTACTACTGGTAGTCTACTACAGGGCAATATAACACTAAACCATAAGATAACATTAAAACTACTACTGGTAGTCTACTACAGGGCAATATAACACTAAACCATAAGATAACATTAAAACTACTACTGGTAGTCTACTACAGGGCAATATAACACTAAACCATAAGATAACATTAAAACTACTACTGGTAGTCTACTACAGGGCAATATAACACTAAACCATAAGATAACATTAAAACTACTACTGGTAGTCTACTACAGGGCAATATAACACTAAACCATAAGATAACATTAAAACTACTACTGGTAGTCTACTACAGGGCAATATAACACTAAACCATAAGATAACATTAAAACTACTACTGGTAGTCTACTACAGGGCAATATAACACTAAACCATAAGATAACATTAAAACTACTACTGGTAGTCTACTACAGGGCAATATAACACTAAACCATAAGATAACATTAAAACTACTACTGGTAGTCTACTACAGGGAAATATAACACTAAACCATAAGATAACATTAAAACTACTACTGGTAGTCTACTACAGGGCAATATAACACTAAACCATAAGATAACATTAAAACTACTACTGGTAGTCTACTACAGGGCAATATAACACTAAACCATAAGATAACATTAACTACTACTGGTAGTCTACTACAGGGCAATATAACACTAAACCATAAGATAACATTAAAACTACTACTGGTAGTCTACTACAGGGCAATATAACACTAAACCATAAGATAACATTAAAACTACTACTGGTAGTCTACTACAGGGCAATATAACACTAAACCATAAGATAACATTACAACTACTACTGGTAGTCTACTACAGGGCAATATAACACTAAACCATAAGATAACATTAAAACTACTACTGGTAGTCTACTACAGGGCAATATAACACTAAACCATAAGATAACATTAACTACTACTGGTAGTCTACTACAGGGCAATATAACACTAAACCATAAGATAACATTACAACTACTACTGGTAGTCTACTACAGGGCAATATAACACTAAACCATAAGATAACATTAACTACTACTGGTAGTCTACTACAGGGCAATATAACACTAAACCATAAGATAACATTAACTACTACTGGTAGTCTACTACAGGGCAATATAACACTAAACCATAAGATAACATTAAAACTACTACTGGTAGTCTACTACAGGGCAATATAACACTAAACCATAAGATAACATTAACTACTACTGGTAGTCTACTACAGGGCAATATAACACTAAACCATAAGATAACATTAACTACTACTGGTAGTCTACTACAGGGCAATATAACACTAAACCATAAGATAACATTAACTACTACTGGTAGTCTACTACAGGGCAATATAACACTAAACCATAAGATAACATTAACTACTACTGGTAGTCTACTACAGGGCAATATAACACTAAACCATAAGATAACATTAACTACTACTGGTAGTCTACTACAGGGCAATATAACACTAAACCATAAGATAACATTACAACTACTACTGGTAGTCTACTACAGGGCAATATAACACTAAACCATAAGATAACATTAAAACTACTACTGGTAGTCTACTACAGGGCAATATAACACTAAACCATAAGATAACATTAAAACTACTACTGGTAGTCTACTATAGGGCAATATAACACTAAACCATAAGATAACATTAAAACTACTACTGGTAGTCTACTACAGGGCAATATAACACTAAACCATAAGATAACATTAAAACTACTACTGGTAGTCTACTACAGGGCAATATAACACTAAACCATAAGATAACATTAAAACTACTACTGGTAGTCTACTACAGGGCAATATAACACTAAACCATAAGATAACATTAAAACTACTACTGGTAGTCTACTACAGGGCAATATAACACTAAACCATAAGATAACATTACAACTACTACTGGTAGTCTGTCATTTACTCCCACACACTTAATGTATTGTGAAATAGGTTGTAAGATACATTTTCATGTTTTAAAAATTGTATATTCCTGCCTTATTTTTGCTGGAGCCCAGGAAAAGTAGCTTCTGCCTTAGAACGAATGGGGATCCATAATAAATACAAATACAGCCTGATAGATATTATAATAATTATTATTATTATTATGAGGTGCTGATCTACAGTATCTATATCTATTGTCCCAGCACCAGAAGAGTTGAGGTGTATCATAGAGGAGGTTCTCTACAGGACAGGGCTCCAGTCGGCCAAGCTGATCTATATATCTATATATCTATATATCTATATTGTGTCCCAGCACCAGAAGAGTTGAGGTGTATCATAGAGGAGGTACTCTACAGGACAGGGCTCCAGTCAGCCAGGCTGATCTATATATCTATATATCTATATTGTGTTCCAGCACCAGAAGAGTTGAGGTGTATCATAGAGGAGGTTCTCTACAGGACAGGGCTCCAGTCGGCCAAGCTGATCTATATATCTATATATCTATATATCTATATTGTGTTCCAGCACCAGAAGAGTTGAGGTGTATCATAGAGGAGGTTCTCTACAGGACAGGGCTCCAGTCAGCCAAGCTGCTGCGCCAGCTGAAGAGGAGAGACCGCTTCAATCACAAGCTGCAGAAGAAATATGACATCATCACCGCCTGTCTGCAGGCCGTGTCCCAGAAGAGAAGTAAGGAGACGCGGTGGCACCTTGATCCCTGTGTAGTGCATCCTATTCCCTATGTAGTGCATCCTATTCCCTATGTAATGTAGTGCATCCTATTCCCTATGTAGTGCATCCTATTCCCTATGTAGTGCATCCAATTCCCTATGTAGTGCATCCAATTCCCTATGTAGTGCATCCTATTCCCTATGTAGTGTAGTGCATCCTATTCCCTATGTAGTGCATCCTATTCCCTATGTAGTGCATCCAATTCCCTATGTAGTGCACCCTATTCCCTATGTAGTGTAGTGCATCCTATTCCCTATGTAGTGCACCCTATTCCCTATGTAGTGCACCCTATTCCCTATGTAGTGCACCCTATTCCCTATGTAGTGTAGTGCATCCTATTCCCTATGTAGTGCACCCTATTCCCTATGTAGTGCATCCTATTCCCTATGTAGTGCATCCTATTCCCTATGTAGTGCATCCTATTCCCTATGTAGTGCATCCTATTCCCTATGTAGTGGATCCTATTCCCTATGTAGTGCATCCTATTCCCTATGTAGTGCGTCCTATTCCCTATGTAGTGCATCCTATTCCCTATGTAGTGCATCCTATTCCCTATGTAGTGCATCCTATTCCCTATGTAGTGCATCCTATTCCCTATGTAGTGCATCCTATTCCCTATGTAGTGCATCCTATTCCCTATGTAGTGCATGCTATTCCCTATGTAGTGCATGCTATTCCCTATGTAGTGCATCCTATTCCCTATGTAGTGCATCCTATTCCCTATGTAGTGCATCCTATTCCCTATGTAGTGCATCCTATTCCCTATGTAGTGTAGTGCGTCCTATTCCCTATGTAGTGTAGTGCGTCCTATTCCCTATGTAGTGTAGTGCATCCTATTCCCTATGTAGTGTAGTGCGTCCTATTCCCTATGTAGTGTAGTGCGTCCTATTCCCTATGTAGTGTAGTGCGTCCTATTACCTATGTAGTGTAGTGCGTCCTGTTCCCTATGTAGTGTAGTGCGTCCTATTCCCTATGTAGTGTAGTGCGTCCTATTCCCTATGTAGTGTAGTGCATCCTATTCCCTAAGTAGTGTAGTGCGTCCCATTCCCTATGTAGTGT
Organism: Coregonus clupeaformis; assembly: GCF_020615455.1. Classification (NCBI taxonomy): domain Eukaryota; kingdom Metazoa; phylum Chordata; class Actinopteri; order Salmoniformes; family Salmonidae; genus Coregonus; species Coregonus clupeaformis. The sequence goes on along the minus strand of NW_025535934.1, from coordinate 17,656 downwards.
AGTGCGTCCTATTCCCTATGTAGTGCATCCTGTTCCCTATGTAGTGTAGTGCATCCTATTCCCTATGTAGTGTAGTGCGTCCTGTTCCCTATGTAGTGTAGTGCATCCTGTTCCCTATGTAGTGTAGTGCATCCTATTCCCTATGCAGTGTAGTGTGTCCTATTCCCTATGTAGTGTAGTGCGTCCTATTCCCTATGTAGTGTAGTGCGTCCTGTTCCCTATGTAGTGTAGTGCGTCCTATTCCCTATGTAGTGTAGTGCGTCCTATTCCCTATGTAGTGTAGTGCGTCCTGTTCCCTATGTAGTGTAGTGCGTCCTGTTCCCTATGTAGTGTAGTGCGTCCTGTTCCCTATGTAGTGTAGTGCGTCCTAATCCCTATGTAGTGTAGTGCGTCCTAATCCCTATGTAGTGTAGTGCGTCCTATTCCCTATGTAGTGTAGTGCGTCCTATTCCCTATGTAGTGTAGTGCGTCCTATTCCCTATGTAGTGTAGTGCGTCCTATTCCCTATGTAGTGTAGTGCGTCCTATTCCCTATGTAGTGTAGTGCGTCCTATTCCCTATGTAGTGTAGTGCATCCTATTCCCTATGTAGTGCATCCTATTCCCTATGTAGTACATCCTATTCCCTATGTAGTGTAGTGCATCCTATTCCCTATGTAGTGCATCCTATTCCCTATGTAGTGTAGTGCATCCTATTCCCTATGTAGTGTAGTGCGTCCTATTCCCTATGTAGTGTAGTGCATCCTATTCCCTATGTAGTGTAGTGCGTCCTGTTCCCTATGTAGTGTAGTGCATCCTGTTCCCTATGTAGTGTAGTGCATCCTATTCCCTATGTAGTGTAGTGCATTCTATTCCCTATGTAGTGCATCCTATTCCCTATGTAGTGTAGTGCGTCCTATTCCCTATGTAGTGTAGTGCGTCCTATTCCCTATGTAGTGTAGTGCATCCTATTCCCTATGTAGTGTAGTGCATCCTATTCCCTATGTAGTACATCCTATTCCCTATGTAGTGTAGTGCATCCTATTCCCTATGTAGTGCATCCTATTCCCTATGTAGTGTAGTGCATCCTATTCCCTATGTAGTACATCCTATTCCCTATGTAGTGTAGTGCGTCCTATTCCCTATGTAGTGTAGTGCATCCTATTCCCTATGTAGTGCATCCTATTCCCTATGTAGTGTAGTGCATCCTATTCCCTATGTAGTGTAGTGCATCCTATTCCCTATGTAGTGCCCTGACCAAACAGTGTATACAGTGCCTTCAGAAAGTGTTCACATGCCTTGACTTTTTCCACATTTTGTTGTTACGGCCTGAATTTAAAATGGAATTGAGATTTGTTGTCACTGCCTGCCAATGTTCCCTCTAATAATTTTTGGTTTTAGACAGTAGCCAACAGGCTGTATCCTGACAGTTTTAGACAGTAGCCAACAGGCTGTATCCTGACAGTTTTAGACAGTAGCCAACAGGCTGTACCCTGACAGTTTTAGACAGTAGCCAACAGGCTGTACCCTGACAGTTTTAGACAGTAGCCAACAGGCTGTACCCTGACAGTTTTAGACAGTAGCCAACAGGCTGTATCCTGACAGTTTTAGACAGTAGCCAACAGGCTGTATCCTGACAGTTTTAGACAGTAGCCAACAGGCTGTATCCTGACAGTTTTAGACAGTAGCCAACAGGCTGTACCCTGACAGTTTTAGACAGTAGCCAACAGGCTGTATCCTCGTAGCCACTATCCTGACAGTTTTAGACAGTAGCCAACAGGCTGTACCCTGACAGTTTTAGACAGTAGCCAACAGGCTGTACCTGACAGTTTTAGACAGTAGCCAACAGGCTGTATCCTGACAGTTTTAGACAGTAGCCAACAGGCTGTATCCTGACAGTTTTAGACAGTAGCCAACAGGCTGTATCCTGACAGTTTTAGACAGTAGCCAACAGGCTGTATCCTGACAGTTTTAGACAGTAGCCAACAGGCTGTATCCTGACAGTTTTAGACAGTAGCCAACAGGCTGTACCCTGACAGTTTTAGACAGTAGCCAACAGGCTGTACCCTGACAGTTTTAGACAGTAGCCAACAGGCTGTATCCTGACAGTTTTAGACAGTAGCCAACAGGCTGTATCCTGACAGTTTTAGACAGTAGCCAACAGGCTGTATCCTGACAGTTTTAGACAGTAGCCAACAGGCTGTATCCTGACAGTTTTAGACAGTAGCCAACAGGCTGTATCCTGACAGTTTTAGACAGTAGCCAACAGGCTGTATCCTGACAGTTTTAGACAGTAGCCAACAGGCTGTACCCTGACAGTTTTAGACAGTAGCCAACAGGCTGTATCCTGACAGTTTTAGACAGTAGCCAACAGGCTGTATCCTGACAGTTTTAGACAGTAGCCAACAGGCTGTACCCTGACAGTTTTAGACAGTAGCCAACAGGCTGTATCCTGACAGTACAGCCAACAGGCTGTATCCTGACAGTTTTAGACAGTAGCCAACAGGCTGTATCCCTGACAGTTTTAGACAGTAGCCAACAGGCTGTATCCTGACAGTTTTAGACAGTAGCCAACAGGCTGTATCCTGACAGTTTTAGACAGTAGCCAACAGGCTGTATCCTGACAGTTTTAGACAGTAGCCAACAGGCTGTACCCTGACAGTTTTAGACAGTAGCCAACAGGCTGTATCCTGACAGTTTTAGACAGTAGCCAACAGGCTGTATCCTGACAGTTTTAGACAGTAGCCAACAGGCTGTATCCTGACAGTTTTAGACAGTAGCCAACAGGCTGTATCCTGACAGTTTTAGACAGTAGCCAACAGGCTGTATCCAGACAGTAGCCAACAGGCTTTATCCTGACAGTTTTAGACAGTAGCCAACAGGCTGTACCCTGACAGTTTTAGACAGTAGCCAACAGGCTGTATCCTGACAGTTTTAGACAGTAGCCAACAGGCTGTACCCTGACAGTTTTAGACAGTAGCCAACAGGCTGTATCCTGACAGTTTTAGACAGTAGCCAACAGGCTGTATCCTGACAGTTTTAGACAGTAGCCAACAGGCTGTATCCCTGACAGTTTTAGACAGTAGCCAACAGGCTGTATCCTGACAGTTTTAGACAGTAGCCAACAGGCTGTATCCTGACAGTTTTAGACAGTAGCCAACAGGCTGTATCCTGACAGTTTTAGACAGTAGCCAACAGGCTGTATCCCTGACAGTTTTAGACAGTAGCCAACAGGCTGTACCCTGACAGTTTTAGACAGTAGCCAACAGGCTGTATCCCTGACAGTTTTAGACAGTAGCCAACAGGCTGTATCCTGACAGTTTTAGACAGTAGCCAACAGGCTGTACCCTGACAGTTTTAGACAGTAGCCAACAGGCTGTACCCTGACAGTTTTAGACAGTAGCCAACAGGCTGTATCCTGACAGTTTTAGACAGTAGCCAACAGGCTGTACCCTGACAGTTTTAGACAGTAGCCAACAGGCTGTATCCCTGACAGTTTTAGACAGTAGCCAACAGGCTGTATCCTGACAGTTTTAGACAGTAGCCAACAGGCTGTACCCTGACAGTTTTAGACAGTAGCCAACAGGCTGTATCCTGACAGTTTTAGACAGTAGCCAACAGGCTGTACCCTGACAGTTTTAGACAGTAGCCAACAGGCTGTATCCTGACAGTTTTAGACAGTAGCCAACAGGCTGTACCCTGACAGTTTTAGACAGTAGCCAACAGGCTGTACCCTGACAGTTTTAGACAGTAGCCAACAGGCTGTATCCTGACAGTTTTAGACAGTAGCCAACAGGCTGTACCCTGACAGTTTTAGACAGTAGCCAACAGGCTGTACCCTGACAGTTTTAGACAGTAGCCAACAGGCTGTATCCTGACAGTTTTAGACAGTAGCCAACAGGCTGTATCCTGACAGTTTTAGACAGTAGCCAACAGGCTGTACCCTGACAGTTTTAGACAGTAGCCAACAGGCTGTATCCTGACAGTTTTAGACAGTAGCCAACAGGCTGTACCCTGACAGTTTTAGACAGTAGCCAACAGGCTGTATCCTGACAGTTTTAGACAGTAGCCAACAGGCTGTATCCTGACAGTTTTAGACAGTAGCCAACAGGCTGTACCCTGACAGTTTTAGACAGTAGCCAACAGGCTGTACCCTGACAGTTTTAGACAGTAGCCAACAGGCTGTATCCTGACAGTTTTAGACAGTAGCCAACAGGCTGTATCCTGACAGTTTTAGACAGTAGCCAACAGGCTGTATCCTGACAGTTTTAGACAGTAGCCAACAGGCTGTATCCTGACAGTTTTAGACAGTAGCCAACAGGCTGTATCTGACAGTAGCCAACAGGCTGTATCCTGACAGTTTTAGACAGTAGCCAACAGGCTGTATCCTGACAGTTTTAGACAGTAGCCAACAGGCTGTATCCTGACAGTTTTAGACAGTAGCCAACAGGCTGTATCCTGACAGTTTTAGACAGTAGCCAACAGGCTGTATCCTGACAGTTTTAGACAGTAGCCAACAGGCTGTATCCTGACAGTTTTAGACAGTAGCCAACAGGCTGTATCCTGACAGTTTTAGACAGTAGCCAACAGGCTGTATCCTGACAGTTTTAGACAGTAGCCAACAGGCTGTATCCTGACAGTTTTAGACAGTAGCCAACAGGCTGTATCCCTGACAGTTTTAGACAGTAGCCAACAGGCTGTATCCTGACAGTTTTAGACAGTAGCCAACAGGCTGTATCCTGACAGTTTTAGACAGTAGCCAACAGGCTGTATCCTGACAGTTTTAGACAGTAGCCAACAGGCTGTACCCTGACAGTTTTAGACAGTAGCCAACAGGCTGTATCCCTGACAGTTTTAGACAGTAGCCAACAGGCTGTACCCTGACAGTTTTAGACAGTAGCCAACAGGCTGTATCCTGACAGTTTTAGACAGTAGCCAACAGGCTGTATCCTGACAGTTTCGTAGCCAACAGGCTGTATCCTGACAGTTTTAGACAGTAGCCAACAGGCTGTACCCTGACAGTTTTAGACAGTAGCCAACAGGCTGTATCCTGACAGTTTTAGACAGTAGCCAACAGGCTGTACCCTGACAGTTTTAGACAGTAGCCAACAGGCTGTATCCTGACAGTTTTAGACAGTAGCCAACAGGCTGTACCCTGACAATTTTAGACAGTAGCCAACAGGCTGTATCCTGACAGTTTTAGACAGTAGCCAACAGGCTGTACCTGACAGTTTTAGACAGTAGCCAACAGGCTGTATCCTGACAGTTTTAGACAGTAGCCAACAGGCTGTATCCTGACAGTTTTAGACAGTAGCCAACAGGCTGTACCCTGACAGTTTTAGACAGTAGCCAACAGGCTGTATCCCTGACAGTTTTAGACAGTAGCCAACAGGCTGTACCCTGACAGTTTTAGACAGTAGCCAACAGGCTGTATCCTGACAGTTTTAGACAGTAGCCAACAGGCTGTACCCTGACAGTTTTAGACAGTAGCCAACAGGCTGTATCCTGACAGTTTTAGACAGTAGCCAACAGGCTGTACCCTGACAGTTTTAGACAGTAGCCAACAGGCTGTACCTGACAGTTTTAGACAGTAGCCAACAGGCTGTATCCTGACAGTTTTAGACAGTAGCCAACAGGCTGTATCCTGACAGTTTTAGACAGTAGCCAACAGGCTGTACCTGACAGTTTTAGACAGTAGCCAACAGGCTGTACCCTGACAGTTTTAGACAGTAGCCAACAGGCTGTACCCTGACAGTTTTAGACAGTAGCCAACAGGCTGTATCCTGACAGTTTTAGACAGTAGCCAACAGGCTGTACCCTGACAGTTTTAGACAGTAGCCAACAGGCTGTACCCTGACAGTTTTAGACAGTAGCCAACAGGCTGTACCCTGACAGTTTTAGACAGTAGCCAACAGGCTGTATCCTGACAGTAGCCAACAGGCTGTACCTGACAGTTTTAGACAGTAGCCAACAGGCTGTACCCTGACAGTTTTAGACAGTAGCCAACAGGCTGTACCCTGACAGTTTTAGACAGTAGCCAACAGGCTGTATCCTACAGTAGCCAACAGGCTGTATCCTGACAGTTTTAGACAGTAGCCAACAGGCTGTACCCTGACAGTTTTAGACAGTAGCCAACAGGCTGTATCCTGACAGTTTTAGACAGTAGCCAACAGGCTGTACCCTGACAGTTTTAGACAGTAGCCAACAGGCTGTACCCTGACAGTTTTAGACAGTAGCCAACAGGCTGTATCCCTGACAGTTTTAGACAGTAGCCAACAGGCTGTATCCTGACAGTTTTAGACAGTAGCCAACAGGCTGTATCCCTGACAGTTTTAGACAGTAGCCAACAGGCTGTACCCTGACAGTTTTAGACAGTAGCCAACAGGCTGTATCCTGACAGTTTTAGACAGTAGCCAACAGGCTGTACCCTGACAGTTTTAGACAGTAGCCAACAGGCTGTACCCTGACAGTTTTAGACAGTAGCCAACAGGCTGTACCCTGACAGTTTTAGACAGTAGCCAACAGGCTGTACCCTGACAGTTTTAGACAGTAGCCAACAGGCTGTACCCTGACAGTTTTAGACAGTAGCCAACAGGCTGTACCCTGACAGTTTTAGACAGTAGCCAACAGGCTGTATCCCTGACAGTTTTAGACAGTAGCCAACAGGCTGTACCCTGACAGTTTTAGACAGTAGCCAACAGGCTGTACCCTGACAGTTTTAGACAGTAGCCAACAGGCTGTACCCTGACAGTTTTAGACAGTAGCCAACAGGCTGTACCCTGACAGTTTTAGACAGTAGCCAACAGGCTGTACCCTGACAGTTTTAGACAGTAGCCAACAGGCTGTATCCTGACAGTTTTAGACAGTAGCCAACAGGCTGTACCCTGACAGTTTTAGACAGTAGCCAACAGGCTGTACCCTGACAGTTTTAGACAGTAGCCAACAGGCTGTACCCTGACAGTTTTAGACAGTAGCCAACAGGCTGTACCTGACAGTTTTAGACAGTAGCCAACAGGCTGTACCCTGACAGTTTTAGACAGTAGCCAACAGGCTGTACCCTGACAGTTTTAGACAGTAGCCAACAGGCTGTACCCTGACAGTTTTAGACAGTAGCCAACAGGCTGTACCCTGACAGTTTTAGACAGTAGCCAACAGGCTGTACCCTGACAGTTTTAGACAGTAGCCAACAGGCTGTATCCCTGACAGTTTTAGACAGTAGCCAACAGGCTGTACCCTGACAGTTTTAGACAGTAGCCAACAGGCTGTACCCTGACAGTTTTAGACAGTAGCCAACAGGCTGTATCCTGACAGTTTTAGACAGTAGCCAACAGGCTGTATCCTGACAGTTTTAGACAGTAGCCAACAGGCTGTACCCTGACAGTTTTAGACAGTAGCCAACAGGCTGTATCCTGACAGTTTTAGACAGTAGCCAACAGGCTGTACCCTGACAGTTTTAGACAGTAGCCAACAGGCTGTACCCTGACAGTTTTAGACAGTAGCCAACAGGCTGTATCCTGACAGTTTTAGACAGTAGCCAACAGGCTGTACCCTGACAGTTTTAGACAGTAGCCAACAGGCTGTACCCTGACAGTTTTAGACAGTAGCCAACAGGCTGTATCCTGACAGTTTTAGACAGTAGCCAACAGGCTGTACCCTGACAGTTTTAGACAGTAGCCAACAGGCTGTATCCCTGACAGTTTTAGACAGTAGCCAACAGGCTGTACCCTGACAGTTTTAGACAGTAGCCAACAGGCTGTACCCTGACAGTTTTAGACAGTAGCCAACAGGCTGTATCCTGACAGTTTTAGACAGTAGCCAACAGGCTGTATCCTGACAGTTTTAGACAGTAGCCAACAGGCTGTACCCTGACAGTTTTAGACAGTAGCCAACAGGCTGTATCCTGACAGTTTTAGACAGTAGCCAACAGGCTGTATCCTGACAGTTTTAGACAGTAGCCAACAGGCTGTATCCTGACAGTTTTAGACAGTAGCCAACAGGCTGTACCCTGACAGTTTTAGACAGTAGCCAACAGGCTGTACCTGACAGTTTTAGACAGTAGCCAACAGGCTGTATCCTGACAGTTTTAGACAGTAGCCAACAGGCTGTATCCTGACAGTTTTAGACAGTAGCCAACAGGCTGTACCCTGACAGTTTTAGACAGTAGCCAACAGGCTGTACCCTGACAGTTTTAGACAGTAGCCAACAGGCTGTATCCCTGACAGTTTTAGACAGTAGCCAACAGGCTGTACCCTGACAGTTTTAGACAGTAGCCAACAGGCTGTATCCTGACAGTTTTAGACAGTAGCCAACAGGCTGTACCCTGACAGTTTTAGACAGTAGCCAACAGGCTGTATCCTGACAGTTTTAGACAGTAGCCAACAGGCTGTATCCTGACAGTTTTAGACAGTAGCCAACAGGCTGTACCCTGACAGTTTTAGACAGTAGCCAACAGGCTGTACCCCTGACAGTTTTAGACAGTAGCCAACAGGCTGTATCCTGACAGTTTTAGACAGTAGCCAACAGGCTGTATCCCTGACAGTTTTAGACAGTAGCCAACAGGCTGTATCCTGACAGTTTTAGACAGTAGCCAACAGGCTGTATCCTGACAGTTTTAGACAGTAGCCAACAGGCTGTACCCTGACAGTTTTAGACAGTAGCCAACAGGCTGTACCCTGACAGTTTTAGACAGTAGCCAACAGGCTGTACCTGACAGTTTTAGACAGTAGCCAACAGGCTGTATCCTGACAGTTTTAGACAGTAGCCAACAGGCTGTATCCTGACAGTTTTAGACAGTAGCCAACAGGCTGTATCCTGACAGTTTTAGACAGTAGCCAACAGGCTGTATCCTGACAGTTTTAGACAGTAGCCAACAGGCTGTATCCTGACAGTTTTAGACAGTAGCCAACAGGCTGTACCCTGACAGTTTTAGACAGTAGCCAACAGGCTGTATCCCTGACAGTTTTAGACAGTAGCCAACAGGCTGTATCCTGACAGTTTTAGACAGTAGCCAACAGGCTGTATCCCTGACAGTTTTAGACAGTAGCCAACAGGCTGTACCCTGACAGTTTTAGACAGTAGCCAACAGGCTGTATCCTGACAGTTTTAGACAGTAGCCAACAGGCTGTATCCTGACAGTTTTAGACAGTAGCCAACAGGCTGTATCCTGACAGTTTTAGACAGTAGCCAACAGGCTGTATCCTGACAGTTTTAGACAGTAGCCAACAGGCTGTATCCTGACAGTTTTAGACAGTAGCCAACAGGCTGTATCCTGACAGTTTTAGACAGTAGCCAACAGGCTGTATCCTGACAGTTTTAGACAGTAGCCAACAGGCTGTATCCTGACAGTTTTAGACAGTAGCCAACAGGCTGTACCCCTGACAGTTTTAGACAGTAGCCAACAGGCTGTACCCTGACAGTTTTAGACAGTAGCCAACAGGCTGTACCCTGACAGTTTTAGACAGTAGCCAACAGGCTGTACCCTGACAGTTTTAGACAGTAGCCAACAGGCTGTACCCTGACAGTTTTAGACAGTAGCCAACAGGCTGTACCCTGACAGTTTTAGACAGTAGCCAACAGGCTGTACCCTGACAGTTTTAGACAGTAGCCAACAGGCTGTACCCTGACAGTTTTAGACAGTAGCCAACAGGCTGTACCCTGACAGTTTTAGACAGTAGCCAACAGGCTGTACCCTGACAGTTTTAGACAGTAGCCAACAGGCTGTACCCTGACAGTTTTAGACAGTAGCCAACAGGCTGTACCCTGACAGTTTTAGACAGTAGCCAACAGGCTGTACCCTGACAGTTTTAGACAGTAGCCAACAGGCTGTACCTGACAGTTTTAGACAGTAGCCAACAGGCTGTACCCTGACAGTTTTAGACAGTAGCCAACAGGCTGTACCCTGACAGTTTTAGACAGTAGCCAACAGGCTGTACCCTGACAGTTTTAGACAGTAGCCAACAGGCTGTACCCTGACAGTTTTAGACAGTAGCCAACAGGCTGTACCCTGACAGTTTTAGACAGTAGCCAACAGGCTGTACCCTGACAGTTTTAGACAGTAGCCAACAGGCTGTACCCTGACAGTTTTAGACAGTAGCCAACAGGCTGTACCCTGACAGTTTTAGACAGTAGCCAACAGGCTGTATCCTGACAGTTTTAGACAGTAGCCAACAGGCTGTACCCTGACAGTTTTAGACAGTAGCCAACAGGCTGTACCCTGACAGTTTTAGACAGTAGCCAACAGGCTGTACCCTGACAGTTTTAGACAGTAGCCAACAGGCTGTACCCTGACAGTTTTAGACAGTAGCCAACAGGCTGTACCCTGACAGTTTTAGACAGTAGCCAACAGGCTGTACCCTGACAGTTTTAGACAGTAGCCAACAGGCTGTACCCTGACAGTTTTAGACAGTAGCCAACAGGCTGTACCCTGACAGTTTTAGACAGTAGCCAACAGGCTGTACCCTGACAGTTTTAGACAGTAGCCAACAGGCTGTATCCTGACAGTTTTAGACAGTAGCCAACAGGCTGTATCCTGACAGTTTTAGACAGTAGCCAACAGGCTGTACCCTGACAGTTTTAGACAGTAGCCAACAGGCTGTATCCTGACAGTTTTAGACAGTAGCCAACAGGCTGTACCCTGACAGTTTTAGACAGTAGCCAACAGGCTGTATCCCTGACAGTTTTAGACAGTAGCCAACAGGCTGTATCCTGACAGTTTTAGACAGTAGCCAACAGGCTGTATCCTGACAGTTTTAGACAGTAGCCAACAGGCTGTATCCTGACAGTTTTAGACAGTAGCCAACAGGCTGTATCCTGACAGTTTTAGACAGTAGCCAACAGGCTGTATCCTGACAGTTTTAACAGTAGCCAACAGGCTGTATCCTGACAGTTTTAGACAGTAGCCAACAGGCTGTATCCTGACAGTTTTAGACAGTAGCCAACAGGCTGTATCCTGACAGTTTTAGACAGTAGCCAACAGGCTGTATCCTGACAGTTTTAGACAGTAGCCAACAGGCTGTACCCTGACAGTTTTAGACAGTAGCCAACAGGCTGTATCCTGACAGTTTTAGACAGTAGCCAACAGGCTGTATCCTGACAGTTTTAGACAGTAGCCAACAGGCTGTACCCTGACAGTTTTAGACAGTAGCCAACAGGCTGTATCCTGACAGTTTTACTAGCCAACAGGCTGTATCCTGACAGTTTTAGACAGTAGCCAACAGGCTGTATCCTGACAGTTTTAGACAGTAGCCAACAGGCTGTATCCTGACAGTTTTAGACAGTAGCCAACAGGCTGTATCCTGACAGTTTTAGACAGTAGCCAACAGGCTGTATCCTGACAGTTTTAGACAGTAGCCAACAGGCTGTACCCTGACAGTTTTAGACAGTAGCCAACAGGCTGTATCCTGACAGTTTTAGACAGTAGCCAACAGGCTGTATCCTGACAGTTTTAGACAGTAGCCAACAGGCTGTATCCTGACAGTTTTAGACAGTAGCCAACAGGCTGTATCCTGACAGTTTTAGACAGTAGCCAACAGGCTGTATCCTGACAGTTTTAGACAGTAGCCAACAGGCTGTATCCCTGACAGTTTTAGACAGTAGCCAACAGGCTGTATCCCTGACAGTTTTAGACAGTAGCCAACAGGCTGTATCCTGACAGTTTTAGACAGTAGCCAACAGGCTGTATCCTGACAGTTTTAGACAGTAGCCAACAGGCTGTATACTGGCAGTTTTAGACAGTAGCCAACAGGCTGTATGTACCCTGACAGTTTTAGACAGTAGCCAACAGGCTGTATCCTGACAGTTTTAGACAGTAGCCAACAGGCTGTACCCTGACAGTTTTAGACAGTAGCCAACAGGCTGTATCCTGACAGTTTTAGACAGTAGCCAACAGGCTGTATCCTGACAGTTTTAGACAGTAGCCAACAGGCTGTATCCTGACAGTTTTAGACAGTAGCCAACAGGCTGTATCCTGACAGTTTTAGACAGTAGCCAACAGGCTGTATCCTGACAGTTTTAGACAGTAGCCAACAGGCTGTATCCTGACAGTTTTAGACAGTAGCCAACAGGCTGTATCCTGACAGTTTTAGACAGTAGCCAACAGGCTGTATCCTGACAGTTTTAGACAGTAGCCAACAGGCTGTATCCTGACAGTTTTAGACAGTAGCCAACAGGCTGTATCCTGACAGTTTTAGACAGTAGCCAACAGGCTGTACCCTGACAGTTTTAGACAGTAGCCAACAGGCTGTACCCTGACAGTTTTAGACAGTAGCCAACAGGCTGTATCCTGACAGTTTTAGACAGTAGCCAACAGGCTGTATCCTGACAGTTTTAGCCAACAGGCTGTACCCTGACAGTTTTAGACAGTAGCCAACAGGCTGTATCCTGACAGTTTTAGACAGTAGCCAACAGGCTGTATCCTGACAGTTTTAGACAGTAGCCAACAGGCTGTATCCTGACAGTTTTAGACAGTAGCCAACAGGCTGTATCCTGACAGTAGCCAACAGGCTGTATCCTGACAGTTTTAGACAGTAGCCAACAGGCTGTACCCTGACAGTTTTAGACAGTAGCCAACAGGCTGTATCCTGACAGTAGCCAACAGGCTGTATCCTGACAGTTTTAGACAGTAGCCAACAGGCTGAACACTGACAGTTTTAGACAGTAGCCAACAGGCTGTATCCTGACAGTTTTAGACAGTATCCAACAGGCTGTATCCTGACAGTTTTAGACAGTAGCCAACAGGCTGTATCCTGACAGTTTTAGACAGTAGCCAACAGGCTGTATCCTGACAGTTTTAGACAGTAGCCAACAGGCTGTATCCTGACAGTTTTAGACAGTAGCCAACAGGCTGTACCCTGACAGTTTTAGACAGTAGCCAACAGGCTGTATCCTGACAGTTTTAGACAGTAGCCAACAGGCTGTACCCTGACAGTTTTAGACAGTAGCCAACAGGCTGTATCCTGACAGTTTTAGACAGTAGCCAACAGGCTGTACCCTGACAGTTTTAGACAGTAGCCAACAGGCTGTATCCTGACAGTTTTAGACAGTAGCCAACAGGCTGTATCCCTGACAGTTTTAGACAGTAGCCAACAGGCTGTATCCTGACAGTTTTAGACAGTAGCCAACAGGCTGTACCCTGACAGTTTTAGACAGTAGCCAACAGGCTGTATCCTGACAGTTTTAGACAGTAGCCAACAGGCTGTACCCTGACAGTTTTAGACAGTAGCCAACAGGCTGTATCCTGACAGTTTTAGACAGTAGCCAACAGGCTGTACCCTGACAGTTTTAGACAGTAGCCAACAGGCTGTATCCTGACAGTTTTAGACAGTAGCCAACAGGCTGTACCCTGACAGTTTTAGACAGTAGCCAACAGGCTGTATCCTGACAGTTAAGACAGTAGCCAACAGGCTGTATCCTGACAGTTTTAGACAGTAGCCAACAGGCTGTATCCTGACAGTTTTAGACAGTAGCCAACAGGCTGTATCCTGACAGTTTTAGACAGTAGCCAACAGGCTGTACCCTGACAGTTTTAGACAGTAGCCAACAGGCTGTACCCTGACAGTTTTAGACAGTAGCCAACAGGCTGTATCCTGACAGTTTTAGACAGTAGCCAACAGGCTGTATCCTGACAGTTTTAGACAGTAGCCAACAGGCTGTACCCTGACAGTTTTAGACAGTAGCCAACAGGCTGTATCCTGACAGTTTTAGACAGTAGCCAACAGGCTGTACCCTGACAGTTTTAGACAGTAGCCAACAGGCTGTATCCCTGACAGTTTTAGACAGTAGCCAACAGGCTGTATCCTGACAGTTTTAGACAGTAGCCAACAGGCTGTATCCTGACAGTTTTAGACAGTAGCCAACAGGCTGTATCCTGACAGTTTTAGACAGTAGCCAACAGGCTGTACCCTGACAGTTTTAGACAGTAGCCAACAGGCTGTATCCTGACAGTTTTAGACAGTAGCCAACAGGCTGTATCCTGACAGTTTTAGACAGTAGCCAACAGGCTGTACCCTGACAGTTTTAGACAGTAGCCAACAGGCTGTATCCTGACAGTTTTAGACAGTAGCCAACAGGCTGTACCCTGACAGTTTTAGACAGTAGCCAACAGGCTGTACCCTGACAGTTTTAGACAGTAGCCAACAGGCTGTATCCTGACAGTTTTAGACAGTAGCCAACAGGCTGTATCCTGACAGTTTTAGACAGTAGCCAACAGGCTGTATCCTGACAGTTTTAGACAGTAGCCAACAGGCTGTACCCTGACAGTTTTAGACAGTAGCCAACAGGCTGTATCCTGACAGTTTTAGACAGTAGCCAACAGGCTGTATCCTGACAGTTTTAGACAGTAGCCAACAGGCTGTACCCTGACAGTTTTAGACAGTAGCCAACAGGCTGTACCCTGACAGTTTTAGACAGTAGCCAACAGGCTGTATCCTGACAGTTTTAGACAGTAGCCAACAGGCTGTACCCTGACAGTTTTAGACAGTAGCCAACAGGCTGTATCCTGACAGTTTTAGACAGTAGCCAACAGGCTGTATCCTGACAGTAGCCAACAGGCTGTACCCTGACAGTTTTAGACAGTAGCCAACAGGCTGTACCCTGACAGTTTTAGACAGTAGCCAACAGGCTGTATCCTGACAGTTTTAGACAGTAGCCAACAGGCTGTATCCTGACAGTTTTAGACAGTAGCCAACAGGCTGTATCCCTGACAGTTTTAGACAGTAGCCAACAGGCTGTATCCTGACAGTTTTAGACAGTAGCCAACAGGCTGTACCCTGACAGTTTTAGACAGTAGCCAACCGGCTGTACCCTGACAGTTTTAGACAGTAGCCAACAGGCTGTATCCTGACAGTTTTAGACAGTAGCCAACAGGCTGTATCCTGACAGTTTTAGACAGTAGCCAACAGGCTGTACCCTGACAGTTTTAGACAGTAGCCAACAGGCTGTATCCTGACAGTTTTAGACAGTAGCCAACCGGCTGTACCCTGACAGTTTTAGACAGTAGCCAACAGGCTGTATCCTGACAGTTTTAGACAGTAGCCAACAGGCTGTATCCTGACAGTTTTAGACAGTAGCCAACAGGCTGTATCCTGACAGTTTTAGACAGTAGCCAACAGGCTGTATCCTGACAGTTTTAGACAGTAGCCAACAGGCTGTATCCTGACAGTTTTAGACAGTAGCCAACAGGCTGTACCCTGACAGTTTTAGACAGTAGCCAACAGGCTGTATCCTGACAGTAGCCAACAGGCTGTACCCTGACAGTTTTAGACAGTAGCCAACAGGCTGTACCCTGACAGTTTTAGACAGTAGCCAACAGGCTGTACCCTGACAGTTTTAGACAGTAGCCAACAGGCTGTATCCTGACAGTTTTAGACAGTAGCCAACAGGCTGTATCCTGACAGTTTTAGACAGTAGCCAACAGGCTGTATCCTGACAGTTTTAGACAGTAGCCAACAGGCTGTATCCTGACAGTTTTAGACAGTAGCCAACAGGCTGTATCCTGGCAGTTTTAGACAGTAGCCAACAGGCTGTACCCTGACAGTTTTAGACAGTAGCCAACAGGCTGTACCCTGACAGTTTTAGACAGTAGCCAACAGGCTGTATCCTGACAGTTTTAGACAGTAGCCAACAGGCTGTACCCTGACAGTTTTAGACAGTAGCCAACAGGCTGTACCCTGACAGTTTTAGACAGTAGCCAACAGGCTGTACCCTGACAGTTTTAGACAGTAGCCAACAGGCTGTATCCTGACAGTTTTAGACAGTAGCCAACAGGCTGTACCCTGACAGTTTTAGACAGTAGCCAACAGGCTGTATCCTGACAGTTTTAGACAGTAGCCAACAGGCTGTATCCTGGCAGTTTTAGACAGTAGCCAACAGGCTGTACCCTGACAGTTTTAGACAGTAGCCAACAGGCTGTATCCTGACAGTTTTAGACAGTAGCCAACAGGCTGTATCCTGACAGTTTTAGACAGTAGCCAACAGGCTGTACCCTGACAGTTTTAGACAGTAGCCAACAGGCTGTACCCTGACAGTTTTAGACAGTAGCCAACAGGCTGTACCCTGACAGTTTTAGACAGTAGCCAACAGGCTGTATCCTGACAGTTTTAGACAGTAGCCAACAGGCTGTACCCTGACAGTTTTAGACAGTAGCCAACAGGCTGTATCCTGACAGTTTTAGACAGTAGCCAACAGGCTGTATCCTGACAGTTTTAGACAGTAGCCAACAGGCTGTACCCTGACAGTTTTAGACAGTAGCCAACAGGCTGTATCCTGACAGTTTTAGACAGTAGCCAACAGGCTGTATCCTGACAGTTTTAGACAGTAGCCAACAGGCTGTATCCTGACAGTTTTAGACAGTAGCCAACAGGCTGTATCCTGACAGTTTTAGACAGTAGCCAACAGGCTGTACCCTGACAGTTTTAGACAGTAGCCAACAGGCTGTATCCTGACAGTTTTAGACAGTAGCCAACAGGCTGTACCCTGACAGTAGCCAACAGGCTGTACCCTGACAGTTTTAGACAGTAGCCAACAGGCTGTACCCTGACAGTAGCCAACAGGCTGTACCCTGACAGTTTTAGACAGTAGCCAACAGGCTGTACCCTGACAGTTTTAGACAGTAGCCAACAGGCTGTACCCTGACAGTTTTAGACAGTAGCCAACAGGCTGTATCCTGACAGTTTTAGACAGTAGCCAACAGGCTGTACCCTGACAGTAGCCAACAGGCTGTATCCTGACAGTTTTAGACAGTAGCCAACAGGCTGTATCCTGACAGTTTTAGACAGTAGCCAACAGGCTGTATCCTGACAGTTTTAGACAGTAGCCAACAGGCTGTACCCTGACAGTTTTAGACAGTAGCCAACAGGCTGTACCCTGACAGTTTTAGACAGTAGCCAACAGGCTGTATCCTGACAGTTTTAGACAGTAGCCAACAGGCTGTACCCTGACAGTAGCCAACAGGCTGTATCCTGACAGTTTTAGACAGTAGCCAACAGGCTGTATCCTGACAGTTTTAGACAGTAGCCAACAGGCTGTATCCTGACAGTTTTAGACAGTAGCCAACAGGCTGTACCCTGACAGTTTTAGACAGTAGCCAACAGGCTGTACCCTGACAGTTTTAGACAGTAGCCAACAGGCTGTATCCTGACAGTTTTAGACAGTAGCCAACAGGCTGTATCCTGACAGTTTTAGACAGTAGCCAACAGGTTTTTGTGGCTAACTGAGCATAATGTAGGCCTACCAACATAACCAATGGAGCGAATCCCATAACATTTCCACATGGAAATAGCTTTTGATTTCTATGATGTAGCCTATATGTAGTGTTCAGTTCAAGCCTACATTGCATGAGACTTTTAAAAACGTTTAATGAATTATTTTTTACACCATGGGCCTAATATGTGATTGTAAATTGCATTGTATTGTGTTGTATGATGCAAGAAACCACGTTATAAAATGATTTATACTTTTGACCATATAGAAAATTCAACAATGTAGGCTACCCCTCTGCCTATTGGTTTATTTGCACATTCAAGCCTGTCTCAAAATAATTTTTAAGACATAAGCTTTTTACCTGACTGGCTTTTCAGACAGCTTGAAATGTAGCCTACACGGTTTGTGCTCTTGTAGGAAGCAGCATCTCCCCATTGCTGACCTATACTTACCTACAACTGGGCTAATAACTCGCTAACTAGC
>NW_025535933.1:0-74997 GCF_020615455.1 Coregonus clupeaformis | reverse complement strand
GGGTTGGAGGAGAGAGGATGGGTGGGGGGCGGAGGAGAGCGTAGTGGAGAGAGAGAGGAGAGGGGGAGTGGACAGAGGAGGGGAGGGGGAGGGGAGGGGAGGGGAGGGGAGGGAGGGGAGATAGAGACCCCATTTAGCCATACACTAGGTTTAGTTGTGTTTCTACACACCCAATTTAGCCATACCCTAGGTTTAGCTGTATTTCTACACCCCCAAACTACTTCCTGCGGCTATTGGACAGAGGAGGAGGGGAGGGGAGATGGATAGTGAGAGAGAAGAGGAGGAGAGAGAGGGAGATGTCAAAGAGATAGGGCTGACAGACTAACACGCAGTCAACTGAATATCTTTTCATTACTGACTTCTCACCAGTTATGTCATCACAACCAGTAACCTTTTCCACTCTTCCACTCTGGTACGGCTCAGCTTGACGGCTCAGCTTGACCTCTGACCTATGAAATGAATGATTTCAAAAACAGACAAAAGCAAAGGTATTGAATTATATATAAACTAATCTGCAAAAATGAGGTTCACCTTTCCACTGAAGGGGAATGTGTGTACACATGGGTGTTATTGCATCATACCAACGATAAGCCTATCTACCCCATCACATCACGTGTGTTGTTGCACGACACCAACTATAAGCCTATCTTCTCCATCACATCACGTGTGTTGTTGCACCATACCAACTATAAGCCTATCTTCTCCATCACATCATGAAAGGTCACGTTGATGTTCATTTCTCCTCTCTTTTGCCCCTCCCCTCTCTCTCTCTCCACTCTTTCTCTCAGTTCAATTCAAAGGGGGTTTCATTGACATGGGAAACATATGTTAACGTTGACAAAGCAAGTGAAATAAACAATCACAAACAGTAAATTTTAAACACACAAAAGTTTCAAAAGAAAAAGACATTTGAAATGTTAATAATTTAACTATATAAAAATAAAAAATAAAAAAAACGAGTGTATCAGTCCTGACCTGTATAGGCCGTCGGTCAATACACTGTAAATGAAATATAAACTAGCTGGCTCCACTAGGCCCTCTCAGCCAGCTGGCTCCACTAGGCCCTCTCTCAGCCAGGTGGCTCCACTAGGGTCCTCTCAGCCAGGTGGCTCCACTAGGGTCCTCTCAGCAAGCCGGCTCCACTAGGGCCCTCTCAGCCAGCTGGTGTGTGTAGGAGAGTGTGAGCTGTCTGTGTAAAAGTAGAAGTACAAATGGCAAAGGAAATGAAATAAACTGATAAATCTAGGCCTAGGTTCTATTTACTGTGGTGTTTCTTCTCCACTGGTTACCCTATTCTTATCACAACAGGTCACACATTTTGCTGCCATGATTGCACGCTGCTGTATTTCACCTAACAGATATGGGAGCTTATCAATATTATATTTGTTTTCAAAGTATTTGGGGGTCCTTGTAATCTGAGGGAAATATGTCTCTCTCATATCATCGTTTATTTGGCAGGAGGTTAGGAGGGGCAGCTCAGTTTCCACCTCATTTTGTGGGCAGTGTGGCACATAGCCTGTCTTCTCTCTACCTATAGTGATTTTCGGGATGTGGAAGGCAGACATACAGGCGGATGAAGTAGATTGAGATGCAGCCCATGCAAAAAAACAAATCTCTATCTTAAACAGATGGATTTTGATGGGGATTTATTGTATTATTTTAATTAGTGCATCAATCGACTCTTAAGGACATCAATGGACATGTACTTACTGTTATCTTAAATGAAATAAACATCATTTTTGTTAAATGACAATTCATTTGCAGATTCTGTAAAACAAAACAATATATTTTTCCCTTAAATAATGTGCAGCTTTTTTCCAAAGTAAGTACTAAAAAGCCGATTTACCATAATTTGATTGTAGTATCATTTATTTTTAAGTAAATACAAAAGGTGTCATATTTAGGTGGTAAAAATGACTGCCATTTAAAGGAGCGGTACACCAACATTGGAAATCTATTTAATTTATTGACAAAAATACATTCATACATTGATCCTGAGAAACAATGACCAAAAATATGGCTGGAGCTTCACTAGGGCCCTCTCAGCCAGGTGGCTCCACTAGGGCCTGCTCAGCCAACTGGCTCCACTAGGGCCCTCTCAGCCAGCCGTCTCCACTAGGGCCAGCCGGCTCCACTAGGGCCCTCTCAGCCAGCTGGCCCCACTAGGGCCCTCTCAGCCAACTGGCTCCACTAGGGCCCTCTCAGCCAGCTGGCCCCACTAGGGCCCTCTCAGCCAACTGGCTCCACTAGGGCCCTCTCAGCCAGCTGACCCCACTAGGACACTCTCAGCCAATTGGCTCCACTAGGGCCCTCTCAGCCAACTGGCCCCACTAGTGCCCTCACAGCCAACTGGCTCCACTAGGGCCCTTTCAGCCAGCTGTTACCACTAGGGGTGGCAGGTAGCTTAGTGGTTAAGAGCGTTGTGCCAGTAACCGAAAGGTCGCTGGTTCTAATCCCCAAGCCGACTAGGTGAAAAATCTGTCGATGTGCCCTTGAGCAAGGCACTTAACCATAATTGCTCCTGTAAGTCGCTCTGGATAAGAGCGTCTACTAAATGACCTATTTACTAGGGCCCTCTCAGCCAGGTGGCTCCACTAGGGCCCTTTCAGCCAACTGGCTCCACTAGGGCCTGCTCAGCCAGCCGGCTCCGTTAGGGCCCTCTCAGCCAGCCGTCTCCACTAGGGCCAGCCGGCTCCACTAGGGCCCTCTCAGCCAGCCGTCTCCACTAGGGCCAACTGGCTCCACTAGGGCCCGCTCAGCCAGCCGGCTCCACTAGGGCCCTGTCAGCCAGCTGGCTCCACTAGGGTCCTCTCAGCAAGCCGGCTCCACTAGGGCCCTCTCAGCCAGCCGTCTCCACTAGGGCCCTCTCAGCCAGCTGGTGTGTGTAGGAGAGTGTGAGCTTGTGTGTAAAAAGTAGAAGTACAAATGGCAAAGGAAATGAAATAAACTGATAAATCTAGGCCTAGGTTTTATTTACTGTGGTGTTTGTTCTCCACTGGTTACCCTACTCTTATCACAGGTCACACATTTTGCTGCCATGATTGCACACTGCAGTATTTCACCTAACAGATATGGGAGCTTATCAATATTATATTTGTTTTCAAAGTATTTGGGGGTCCTTGTAATCTGAGGGAAATATGTCTCTCTCATATCATCGTTTATTTGGCAGGAGGTTAGGAGGGGCAGCTCAGTTTCCACCTCATTTTGTGGGCAGTGTGGCACATAGCCTGTCTTCTCTCTAGCTATGGTGATTTTCGGGATGCGGAAGGCAGACATACAGGCGGATGAAGTAGATTGAGATGCAGCCCATGCAAAAAAACAAATCTCTATCTTAAACAGATGGATTTTGATGGGGATTTATTGTATTATTTTAATTAGTGCATCAATCGACTCTTAAGGACATCAATGGACATGTACTTACTGTTATCTGAAATGAAATAAACATCATTTTTGTTAAATGACAATTAATTTGCAGATTCTGTAAAACAAAACAATATATTTTTCCCTTAAATAATGTGCAGCTTTTTTCCAAAGTAAGTACTAAAAAGCCGATTTACCATAATTTGATTGTAGTATCATTTATTTTTAAGTAAATACAAAAGGTGTCATATTTAGGTGGTAAAAATGACTGCCATTTAAAGGAGCGGTACACCAACATTGGAAATCTATTTAATTTTATTGACAAAATATATTCATACATTGATCCTGAGAAACAATGACCAAAAATATGGCTGGAGCTTCACTAGGGCCCTCTCATCATGCCGGCTCCACTAGGGCCCTCAGCCAACTGGCTCCACTAAGCCCTCTCAGCATGCCGGCTCCACTAGGGCCCTCAGCCAACTGGCTCCACTAGGGCCCTCAGCCAACTGGCTCCACTAGGGCCCTCTCAGCCAACTGGCTCCACTAGGGCCCTCTCAGCCAGCTGTCTCCACTAGGGCCCTCTCAGCTATGTGGCTCCACTAGGGCCCTCTCAGCCAGGTGGCTCCACTAGGGTCCACTCAGCCAGCTGGCTCCACTAGCGCCCTCTCAGCCAACTGGCTCCACTAGGGCCCTCTCAGCCAGCTGGCCCCACTAGGGCCCTCTCAGCCAACTGGCTCCACTAGGGCCCTCTCAGCCAGCTGGCCCCACTAGGGCCCTCTCAGCCAACTGGCTCCACTAGGGCCCTCTCAGCCAGCTGACCCCACTAGGGCACTCTCAGCCAATTGGCTCCACTAGGGCCCTCTCAGCCAACTGGCCCCACTAGTGCCCTCTCAGCCAACTGGCTCCACTAGGGCCCTTTCAGCCAGCTGTTACCACTAGGGGTGGCAGGTAGCTTAGTGGTTAAGAGCGTTGTGCCAGTAACCGAAAGGTCGCTGGTTCTAATCCCCAAGCCGACTAGGTGAAAAATCTGTCGATGTGCCCTTGAGCAAGGCACTTAACCATAATTGCTCCTGTAAGTCGCTCTGGAATGAAATTAAATAAACATAATTTTTGTTAAATGACAATTCATTTGCAGATTCTGTAAAACAAAACAATATATTTTTCCCTTAAATAATGTGCAGCTTTTTTCCAAAGTAAGTACTAAAAAGCCGATTTACCATAATTTGATTGTAGTATCATTTATTTTTAAGTAAATACAAATGTTGTCATATTTAGGTGGTAAAAATGACTGCCATTTAAAGGAGCGGTACACCAACATTGGAAATCTATTTAATTTTATCGACAAAAATACATTCATACATTGATCCTGAGAAACAATGACCAAAAATATGGCTGGAGCTTCACTAGGACCCTCTCAGCATGCCGGCTCCACTAGGGCCCTCAGCCAACTGGCTCCACTAAGCCCTCTCAGCAAGCCGGCTACACTAGGGCCCTCTCAGCCAACTGGCTCCACTAGGGCCCTCTCAGCCAACTGGCTCCACTAGGGCCCTCTCAGCCAGGTGGCTCCACTAGGGCCCTCTCAGCCAACTGGCTCCACTAGGGCCCTCTCAGCCAACTGGCTCCACTAGGGCCCTCTCAGCCAACTGGCTCCACTAGGGCCCTCTCAGCCAGCTGGCTCCACTAGCGCCCTCTCAGCCAACTGGCTCCACTAGGGCCCTCTCAGCCAGCTGGCCCCACTAGGGCCCTCTCAGCCAACTGGCTCCACTAGGGCCCTTTCAGCCAGCTGTTACCACTAGGGGTGGCAGGTAGCTTAGTGGTTAAGAGCGTTGTGCCAGTAACCGAAAGGTCGCTGGTTCTAATCCCCGAGCCGACTAGGTGAAAAATCTGTCGATGTGCCCTTGAGCAAGGCACTTAACCCTAATTGCTCCTGTAAGTCGCTCTGGATAAGAGCATCTGCTAAATGACCTATTTACTAGGGCCCTCTCAGCCAGGTGGCTCCACTAGGGCCCTCTCAGCCAGGTGGCTCCACTAGGGCCCTCTCAGCCAGCCGTCTCCACTAGGGCCCTTTCAGCCAACTGGCTCCACTAGGGCCTGCTCAGCCAGCCGGCTCCATTAGGGCCCTCTCAGCCAGCCGGCTCCACTAGGGCCCTCTCAGCCAGCTGGTGTGTGTAGGAGAGTGTGAGCTGTCTGTGCAAAAAGTAGAAGTACAAATGGCAAAAAGTAATTCATACATTGATCCTGAGATACAATGACCAAAAATATGTCTTATCTGTCTTTATTTACTTACCCCACAGCCAGCATTAGCATCGCTTCAAAAATCATGCCCAAATCCTCAAAGTCACTTCAAACCAAATGTTATAGCAACCCACATACCACAACAAGTTGCACATATAGAATATTGGAGGATATTATAGGAATGATGGTATTTATATAACATTTCCCGTGGAATAACCAACTATTCTTCAAAGAATACCCACCAATACAGCGCTATGTGTACGTTTAGAGGGTAGCTGGTTTCTGCATTACAGTTTTAACAAGTATTCATCCCACTGACAGACTTATGAGCTGTTGTGACTGCAACTAAGCATATATGCAAGGTCATTTTGATTGTGTACACGGTCATACCTAGTTATAACCAGTTATAACCAGGCGAGTACGTAAGGTTCTTCATTTCTGCAGGTGATCTGTTTATCTGGTCTAAATCACTGATACAGGTCCCCCTGGATTCAAATAAATACTTTTTTAGATTTGCCTTAGAATAACTACCTTTCGGAGAATACCCACCAATACAGCTGTCTGTATCTGAGTTCTATATTGCAGTTCTATCAACTATTTATACCGTTGGCACACTTTTTAATGAAGGTCCTATCAAATTACTATAGGCGGAATCAGATGCTTTTCGTTGGGGTCAGAATGATCCCAAAGGACTTGATTTTTTTGTTTAATTATGATGATATCAGTTGACTGACAAATTCATGAAAAATTGGAAGAATGCAATTCGTTAACTTCAGTAGTGGTGTGTGGGTAAATTTACTGGGGGGGAAAGCCATAATACAACCAGATCAGTTGTGATCATTTCATTGTCTGGTCTATAAACCGTTAGTCGGGGTATCAGCTTACTGTTGAGTTAGAATAATAGAATACACAAGGTGCAATTTAGACATTTGTGCTTCAGCAGTCACTCAATTAGCCCATGTCAGCAACATTTTATTAGATTGGTAAATTAGTCTTGTAGTAAGAATGGTCGAATTACCGACCGGGTTGGGGCCCATTGATTATCAGATATCATATTAAAAAAGGCTAACATTTACCTCCACCCTTTGGCAAAATGTGTAGAATTGCAGAAAACTTGCTTCAGAACGGCAACATTTTCTCTATGCCCCATGGCAAAATGTTCAGAATTGAAGGAAATTAACTTTAAAACATACATTATTTTCTGAAAAAGAGTGGCACTGTCCCAACAATGATACTCTCTGCTGGTGCCAATAAGATAGGCCTTACTGTTGTTCACTCAATTAATTTGAGAATTTTGATAACTATATAAAAGAAAGATTAAAGTATTTTCACTGCCTTCTCTTTACAGCAATAGACATTTGCTTTCCAAATCATGTTTTCCCGCGATTGTATTTGGAAATATTGCGATATGCCTGGCTGGGCCTCTGCTTTTCCCTGACAGCCTCAACTCAACAATTATCTGTCGATATTGCGCACGCTGCCTTTCCTTCTGACAGTAGGCAATGAGATTTAAAACAATCCACAACATATATATATTTTAAAGAAGCTAATCAATTATCTTCTGTGGCCAAATCATGCTTTAGTACCCTATTTTGAATGCTTTTATTTATTTCTGTATAGACAGGAGTAGGCTAATCAGGCTACATTTTTGTATTTTATTTCTTTCTGGGTAAGTGCCAGGACCATTCACAGTTTAGCTCAACGCTGATTGGCTTTTATTATTATTTTGTATTATCAAGGGAGGCCAAATGTTCGCTGGCTTCCCTTGCATTCAATGCTACAGGGCAGCAGCAGTGTCATATTATTTTGAACTAGACAGCATCAGATAGATCAGTAGTTCCCAAACTCTGGGACGGCCTCCTAGGGGCGGTGCGAGGGGTCGCGTGGGGGGTCGTGTGGGTGCAGGGGTCATTATGCAATTTGTAATTTGATTTGATTTATTTCAGGACCATTCACAGTTTAGCTCAACGCTATTTGGTATTTTAATTAATTTTTTATGATCAAGGGAGGCCAAATGTTAGCATTCAATGCTACAGGGCGGCAGCAATGTCATACTCTTTTTAACCAGACAGCATCAGATAGAATGGCCTACACATACAGAGACAGAGGGGCACCGTTTCACTCGCTCAGATGCTTTCTTAGGTGAGATACATTCAGCCTCTTGCTAATTGAAGGAAAATGATAAAACACAGAGAGATGAAAGATACATTATTTTATATGTTTTTTCTTGGTCATTTTTTGGGGGAAGCCTGGCTTCCTTTGGCAACCATGAATACACGCCACTGCGGAGGTTAGGAGATATAATGTAGCAGGTTAGGATAATTAACGTGGGAGGTTAGGATAACTAATGTAGCAGGTTAGGATAAGTAATGTGGGAGGTTAGGATAACTAATGTAGCAGGTTAGGATAATTAATGTGGGAGGTTAGGATAACTAACCTAGCAGGTTAGGATAATTAGTGTAGCAGGTTAGGATAATTAACGTGGCAGGTTAGGAGAATTAACTTAGCAGGTTAGGAGAATTAACGTGGCAGGATAGGAGAATTAACGTGGCAGGTTAGGATAATTAACGTGGCAGGATAGGATCATTAACGTGGCAGGATAGGATAATTAATGTGGGAGGTTAGGATAATTAACTTAGCAGGTTAGGAGAATTAACGTGGCAGGATAGGATCATTAATGTGGCAGGATAGGATCATTAACGTGGCATGATAGGATCATTAACGTGGCAGGATAGGATCATTAACGTGGTAGGATAGGATCATTAACGTGGCAGGATAGGATCATTAACGTGGCAGGATAGGATCATTAACGTGGCAGGATAGGATCATTAACGTGGCAGGATAGGAGAACTAACGTAGCGGGTTAGGATAATTAACGTGGCAGGATAGGATAATTAACGTGGCAGGTTAGGAGAACTAATGTAGCGGGTTAGGATAATTAACGTGGCAGGATAGGATAATTAACGTGGCAGGTTAGGAGAACTAATGTAGCGGGTTAGGATAATTAACGTAGCTGATTAGGAGAATGAACGTAATGTGCGTGTGGTGAGGTTTTGCCATTTCAATCAGGAGAAAAATAGGAGTACTGCTGATCTAGGATCAGGTCCCCATTGTCCATGTAATGTTATTCATTAGGATCTAAAATACTATATAAAAATGAATACAGGCCTGGCTAGATATGAATGGAATCATTACCTTGATAAAGGATTGTTTTCCACCGTAGGCCTGGTTCAGCAGTGTTAGTTCTGTAGTGCAACCCTGGCCCAGACTGGATGAACACCACCATCTAGTGGACATTTGACTGCATGACAGGAAGACAAAGGGACCCTATTCACTAGCAGTGTTTCCCAACCAGGGGTACTAGGACCCCTGCGGGTACTTGGACTATCCACAGGGGGTACTTAAGAAGACTCATTAGACCAGAGGGTTACTGGTAAAATGCATATGAGAGGGTCCTCTGGGTAACTGAAAACGAAAAAGCCCATAAAGACTTCATAATTCATAAAGGTCATGTTACCTGACTGATATTATCTCATAGAACAAAACATAAAGGCTTCATAATTCATAAAGGTCATGTTAACTGACTGATATTATCTCATAGAACAAAACATAAAGGCTTCATTATTCATAAAGGTCATGTTAACTGACTGAAATTATCTCATAGAACAAAACATATAAGATCTACTAAGTCTGTGTTCACCTCAGACCTTATTTTCAGAGTTTATCCCAAAACCCTGTTCTTTCCCCATTCATTTAGGCTTCAAGCTGGCGAGCTCTATACAGTGCACACTACTTTATGGTACCCTTTCACAGTCATGGGGAGAATCTCAATTGCATACTCCTCGCCTCCTTCTCAAAACCCATTGGATGAGAAAGCCAGAGGTCCCGCCCCTCTGACCTTCTCCTCCAATGGGTTTAGAGGAGGTGAAGAGAGAGAACGGGAGGAGTATACTATTGAGATTCTCCCAGAGGGTAACTGCATACATGGAGTGTGTCTGAAAGTGGTTGTTGCTAAATAAGTGGGAGGCTCAACATAAGTGGGTGTATGGAAACATAACAGCTAATTGGGCAGATTGGTTGCCACTCAAGACCATTTTGCTTGGCTGCTTGTTGCTTCCGTGTAGCATTTTAGGTTAGAATTACCTTCTCCAATGGGTTTAGAGAAGGAGGCCAGGAGAGAGTAGAGAGGACCCCAGGAGTCCCCACCTCATTTTCTAACGCTGCTGAAAACACTGACGCCAAACACGGAAGGAATGGATCCAACTTCCTCCGCGCTCACGCATTATTATAATTCATATGCATTAGCCTGTTTCTGTTAGATGATACATCATGACAAAATAGAGAATATTACTGTCCTGCTAATGTTCCTGGACCTTCTAGGTTAAACTGCCGAGTAAAAACCCATAACTGATCCAAATCAGACAGGCTAGATGCAGTTATTTTGAAATTAATATGTATTCAAAACGCCTGGCTTTTGAACGGTTATTCAAATGACCTGGGCTATTCACTGCAGTTTACAGCCTAGACTATAGTTGTTTACTCACTTGAAAACAATAATAACATTCTTCATTACATTGTGTTGATGTAGCTTAGGTAGAATACGTTTCTTGTCCCTAACAAACTGAAACAATAGGGTAGGTTTTTCGAGCTAGGAGGGAGTTCTGCCTGACTCTGGCATCATAACTGAGAAGAATGGAATAAGGGATGCTTTTAATCATCATGTTACCTCGGCAGGCTTTTTATTTGAGAGAAACGGTGGTTTAGTTGACCCTGGTCAGCCAATCGACTGCTCTTCCCTCTGCCGGCCTCTAGCTGACTCAACGGTTGACCCGTCAACTTCTAGTCAATCTTTGTTTCATTTCAACTATTTACTATCTGTGATGTGTTAGATGTCTTGCTTAAGATTGATGTAAAAAAAAAAAATCCACTGGGGCTGATATGCTTGATCTATTTCTACTGCAGCTCTCTGCCCCCCTGATTGCTGAATCATCAACCCGTAACCTGACAGTTATATCTAGTACTATCTCCAAGGTTTGGAAGGCGGCCCATGTACTCCCCCTTCACAAAGGTGGTGACCCCTTGTGACCTAAATAATTATCGCCCCATTTATAAACTTTTTTGCCTAGCTAAAATATTAGAATCCTTAATTAATTCTCAGCTAAGATGTATTGTAAATGTACATCAGTGGGGTTTTAGACCAGGTCATAGCACTATCTCTGCTGCATCCCTAGTTATAAATGATGTGGTTCACTGTAAGGATAAAAGGCAACATTGTGCTGCCCTCTTCATTGACCTGTCAAAGGCTGTTGATCACTCACTGCTAATTCAGAGGCTTGGCTCAATTGGCCTAGACCAGGCTGCATGTAACTGGTAAAAAAATGACTTGACAGATAGAACTCAATGTGTATCTACTGATGGTGTTAAATCAGGCGACAGTGTGCTTTAGGACCATGTGGAGGGTTCTGACTCTGAGCAGTCGGGTAGGCTGTTTGGAGTGTTTATCCAACTGGATAAAAACAAAAATGAATATAAATAAAGTTATGTCTCCCCCACTTCTAAAACCAAAGTTACACCTATGCTGTTTACATTAACAATATTGACTTGTCTATAAAAAACTGTAACCTCCACTTGTATACAGTTGATAGTTGCTGTGTATGCAATTTCCCCCACGGTTGACCAGGCTCTATCTGAACTACAGTCTGCCTTCATGGAATTACAGAAAAACTTTATTGACCTGAAATGAGCATTGAATGCAGGGAAAACTCAGTATATGTTGTTCTCTAGTGCACATCAAAATAACTGATTTAATGTACTTTGAATGGTGTCCATATTGATTGTGTCCCTGCTTATAAATATCTGGGAATCTGGATAGATGAAAAGCTGTCTTTTAAAAAGCATATTGATGAGTTAGTTAAGAAGCTGAGAATAGAAATGGGCTTCTTCTATAGAAACAGGTCCTGCCTCTCGCTAAACAGTAGAAAGCAGATTATTCAGTCAACGTTCCTATCGGTCCTAGACTATGGTGACATCATTTACATTTACATTTACGTCATTTAGAAGACGCTCTTATCGATTTACAAATTGGTGCATTCACCTTATAGCCAGTGGAACAACCACTTTACAATATGTTTTATTTTATTTTTTGGGGGGGTGGGGTAAGGGGGGGTAGAAGGATTACTTTATCCTATCCCAGGTATTCCTTAAAGAGGTGGGGTTTCAAGTGTCTCTGGAAGGTGGTGAGTGACTCCGCTGTCCTAGCGTCGTGAGGGAGCTTGTTCCACCATTGGGGTGCCAGAGCAACGAACAGTTTTGACTGGGCTGAGCGGGAACTGTGCTTCCGCAGAGGTAGGGGGGCCAGCAGGCCAGATGTGGATGAACGCAATGCCCTCGTTTGGGTGTAGGGACTGATCAGAGCCTGAAGGTACGGAGGTGCCGTTCCCCTCACAGCTCCGTAGGCAAGCACCATGGTCTTGTAGCAGATGCGAGCTTCAACTGGAAGCCAGTGGAGTGTGCGGAGGAGCGGGGTGACGTGAGAGGACTTGGGAAGGTGAACAGAGGGGAGAGGTGCGCTTGTGAAGTTGGAAAACATTTTGTGTACGTTTTTTTTTACCCGAATTGGTTTTAACTGCACTCTACTTTACTTACCTTAACAAAATAAGATGTATAGTTGAATATTTTAGAAATGAGTCGTCTCAATTCGCTTGCTGCTTGGCTGTATTGACGAAGGTTCCAGTGCCACTGGCAGTGGCTTCGGGAGCTGCTTGGGTTCGTCGGATCGGGAGCTGGAGAGGACAGTTTAGTCTGAGGTCATTTAAGGGCTTCGGGGACACTGGACATCGTTTTTCGGATGCATGCAGGGCACTTTCTGCCTATTGGATTATAAATAGTCAACTGTTGGTTTCAAGGGCTTTCTACCGTGATAACTGTGGGGTTAGACTGTTTGTTTTTATAGCTCCAACGGCGCCAACGAACATTTTCAGTTTAGCACCCGGGTTTAGGTTATCTTAAAATATTATTGTATTGTGTGTATTGCCAATTGTTTGCAAGTGGATCATTCATTATTCATTCTTTTTATATACACATTCTATCTGTAGGTAAGAACCCTGGTCTCTTTGGTTTTTCTTTAGCGAGTTTAGTCATACCAGGTTTATTATGTACTGAGTGGACCTTTTCACCATACTTTTACTCTATGGATTTATCTGAGCCTGTGGTGATAGGGTTACATCAACATTATAAATATGGTGGAAACTCCCACTAGTCCATGCCTCCACCAATCCAATGCTTTTAGATTATGGGAAGTAGTGAACAAGTGCACACTTCAGGAGAAAGGAGATATTATTGGGACACACTCAGATGCTCTGTTAATCAACCACATTGGTCTACCACAAGGCTTCCTTGGTTCAAACTGTCAGATTATTGTTATAATGTTGTTTGTAGTATAGAGATAATGATGTTATTGATTATCAATGTTATGATATTGATTATGATGTAGAGTATTGTTATGATGTTGTTGGTAGTATATAGATAATGATGTTATTGATTACAAAAATGCGAGGGGTGTATTCAGTTTTGTGAGATACTGTATGTTAGAGCAGGAGTAGGGGGGGTAGAAGTTAGAGGTCTGTTACCTGAGTCAAGATCAACAGGAGGGAGGGAGGGAGGGAGGGAGGGGGAGAGAGAGAGAGAGGTTAAATTAACATCAACAGACTAACATGCAGTCAACTGAATATCTTTTCATCACTGACTTCTAACCAGTGATGTCATCACAACCAGTAACCTTTTCCACTCTTCCACTTTTGGTCCGGCTCAGCTTGACCTCTGACCTCTGAAATGAATGATTTCAACAACAGACAAAGCAAAGGTATTAAATTAGATATAAACTCATCTGCAAAGAGAGTTACACATTTCCATGGAAAGGGAATGTACACTAAATGACCAAAAGTATGTGGACACCTGCTTGTCAAACATCTCATTCCAAAGTCATGACCATTAGTATGAAGTTGGTCCCCCTTTGCTGCTATGACAGCCTCCACTGTTCAGAGAAGGCTTTCCACTAGATGTTGGAACATTGCTGCGGGGACCTGCTTCCATTCAGCCACAAGAGCATTAGTGAGGTAATGGTAAATATACATTGCTGCGTGGATTTTTTCCTTTGGACTGCCAGATGGTGAAGTGTGATTCATCACTCCAGAGAACGCGTTTTCAATGCTCCAGAGTCCAATGGCGGTGGGCTTTATACCACTCCAGCCGATGCTTGGCATTGCTCATGGTGATCTTTGGCTTTTGTTCGGTTGCTCAACCATGGAAACCCATTTCATGAAGATCCCAACTAACAGTTATTGTGCTGACGTTGCTTCCAGAGGCAGTTTGGAACTCGTAGTGAGTGTTGCAACCGAGGACAGACAGTTTTTACACGCTACCCGCTTCAGCACTCGGCGGTCCCGCTCTGTGAGCTTGTGTGGCCTACCACTTCACGCTGAGCCGTTGTTGCTCCTAGACGTTTCCCTTCACAATAACAGAACTTACAGTTGACCTAGGCAGCTCCAGCAGGGCAGAAATTTGACAAACTGACTTGTTGGAAAGGTGGCATCCTGTGACGGTGCCACGTTGAAAGTCAATGAGGTCTTCAGTATGGGCCATTCTACTGCCAATGTTTGTCTATGGAGATTGCATGGCTGTGTGCTCGATTTTATACTCCTGTCAGGAAGGGGTGTGGCTGAAATAGAATCCACTAATTTGAAGGGGTGTCCACATACTTTTGTATCTATAGTGTGTGTACACACGTGTGTTGTTGCATCATACCATCGATAAGCCTATCTTCCCCATCACATCATGAAAGGTCATGTTGATGTTCATTTAACCTCTGCCTCTCTCTCTCTCTCTCTCTCTCTCTCTCTCTCTCTCTCTCTCCTCAGATATCCAGGCTCAAAGCATCAGTCCACCAGGTAGGTAGAGTATACATCTACAATGATTATAGCAGTTCAATATTAGTCAACTTTATTATCCCACATGGAGAAATTAATGTGTCGATACACACCATTCTAAAACCCAATAACAAGTACTGTTTTATGGAACTACTAATACTTGTCAACCACAAAGCATTACTGCTGTTAGAATAACAGAAGCCCTGTCATAATCTGTCCTCACCACTGTGTATTCCTCTCTGCTGTTTACAGCTGAACACTCAGTCAGACTGGTGAATGGGACCACTTCCTGTTCTGGGACAGTGGAAGCCTTTTATAAAGGAGAGTGGTCAGGTCTATGTTCTATAGGGTTGACCATGAGAGTGGCTAAGGTTGTGTGTAGAGAGCTGGGCTGTGGGAATGTTGTAGCTGCATCTACAGGACCTCTGGTTGAAGATGGAAGAGGAGGAGTCACAGTATGGAGATGCAGTGGAGATGAGTCTACTATTAGAGAGTGTGGAGTAGGACCTACTGACTGTAATGGTAGATATTCTCTTCATGTGATCTGTTCAGGTAAGACACTGGTAATATTGAGAGATTTAATTTGTAAATTATACAATATTTGCATATATCATGTTTTATGTGTTTTTCATTTCATTTAAAGACAGGGAGAGATGTTAGATGTATTTAAACATTATATTTGTGTTTGTTATATTCATTTATGGGAGATGTGCATGGGCAGATCATTGTAGTTCAGATGTTACTGAAGTGAAGCTGCCTGATGGATGTCCAGCTGTTTATTTTCTATAAAGTGAAATGAACTAATTCCTGTCTCCTGCCTGCATTATTCCCAACCCTGTCCTGAGTGACTAAGAACCCATTTCTTCCTCTTACAGTATCAAACATAGCAAACTACAATCTTTTATCCAACATATTTGTGTTTAGTCCTTGACAGTGTCATCAACAAAACAGATTGAATGTTCAACAAACTCTTTTTCTCCAGAGTCTGTGCAGCTTGTGGATGGAGCTGGCTTCTGCTCTGGGAGACTGGAGGTGAAGTCCAATCAGTCCTGGGCCTCAGTGTGTGAAGCTGACTTTGACCAGCAGGATGCAGAGGTAGTCTGTGGGGAGCTTGGCTGTGGGGCTCCTGCAGCTCTACAGGGGGGGCTCTATGGAGAAGGTGAGGGTCAGACCTGGGATAAAGAGTTCCAGTGTAAAGGCAATGAGTCCCTTCTCCTGGACTGTGACACCTCAGACAGAAAAAACAACACCTGCCTACCTGGTAATGCTGTTGGACTCACCTGCTCAGGTAAGAAACAGTTTGTCACTCAATCAACATTGTTTCTCACCTGGAGTGAAGAATATGAGAGGCAATATATAGTGGGCTCCAAAATTACTGGCACCCCTGTCTGGCAATGCACAAACAATACTTACAGAAATATAAACACTATAATTATAGAGAGAAACTGAAAATAACAACATGTGAGAAATACTGTACTATATTAATGTTCCAATGGAACCCACGAAAATGATTTATTGATTTAATTAAAAAGCAATGTCCTCCAAATCAAGGTTTCACAATTAATGGCACCCTTAAAGATTATTGTAAATAACATCTACCAAAATTAAACCAGGAATAAAATTCCACTTATTTTAGTTTATCTAAGTGTTAAGGAAGTATATTGAGCCATTACATCACTTCCTGTTTCACTAGTGTATAAAAATGAGGTAACACACATACATTATCCTTTTGTCATCCAACTCCATGAAGAAAACAAAAAAACTGGCAGTTCAAAAGAGACAGATGGTCGTAGACCTTCATAAATCTGGTAATGGCTACAAGAAGATCCACAAACGATTGAATATACCACTGAGCACTGTCAGGGCAATTATATATATTTTTTAAAGTTATGGAACAGATGAAAACCTCACGGGTAGAGGACCCACATGCATTTTGCCCCCCAGGATAGGGAGGAGGATGGTGAGAGAAGCAACAAAATCCCCAAGAATCACTGTGAAAGAATTTTAGGCCTTGATGGCGTCTTGGGGTCACCAGGTTTCAAAAAGCACCATCAGACGCCACCTCCACAACCACAGGCTCTTTGGAAGGTTTGCCAGAAGAAAGCCCTTTCTGACCCCAAGACACAGACGCAAGCGCTTTGAGTTTGCCAAATGTCATTTACATTATGACTGGAAGAAGGTGCTCTGGTCAGATGAGACCAAAATTGAACGTTTTGGTCAGATACAGCATCGACATGTTTGACGTCGAAACAGAGATGCATACAAGGAGAAGCACCTCATACCCACAGTGAAATATGGTGGTGGGTCAGTGATGTTTTGGGGCTGTTTTAATTCCAGAGGTCCAGGGGCACTGGTTAAGATTGATGGCATAATGAATTCCACCAAGTATCAGGGAATTTCGGCTGACAATCTGGTTTTCTCTGCCAGAAGGCTGGGTCTTGGCGGTAGGTGGACTTTCCAACAAGACAATGACCCAAAACATACCTCAAGATCCACACAAAAATGGTTCTGTGACAAAAAAAAATCAATGTTCTGCCATGGCCAACTCAGGCGCCGGACCTCAATCCAATCAAATCTGTGGGCTAAGTTGAAGAGAGCAGTTGATAAGCGCAAACCCAAGAATGTGAAGGATCTTGAAATGTTCTGCATAGAGGAATGGTCCAAAATCCCTCCAAATGTGTTCCTTAACCTTGTCAAACATTACAGGAAAAGACTGAGTCCCTGGCGGCGTAGTGTGTTACTGATGGTAGGCTTTGCTACTTTGGTCCCAGCTCTCTGCAGGTCATTCACTAGGTCCCCCCGTGTGGTTCTGAGAGTTTTGCTCACCGTTCTTGTGATCATTTTGACCCCACGGGGTGAGATCTTGCGTGGAGCCCCAGATCGAGGGAGATTATCAGTGGTCTTGTATGTCTTCCATTTCCTAATAATTGCTCCCACAGTTGATTTCTTCAAACCAAGTTGCTTACCTATTGCAGATTCAGTCTTCCCAGCCTGGTGCAGGTCTACAATTGTGTTTCTGGTGTCCTTTGACAGCTCTTTGGTCTTGGCCATAGTGGAGTTTGGAGTGTGACTGTTTGAGGTTGTGGACAGGTGTCTTTTATACTGATAACAAGTTCAAACAGGTGCCATTA
Organism: Coregonus clupeaformis; assembly: GCF_020615455.1. Lineage (NCBI taxonomy): Eukaryota > Metazoa > Chordata > Actinopteri > Salmoniformes > Salmonidae > Coregonus > Coregonus clupeaformis. The sequence goes on along the minus strand of NW_025535933.1, from coordinate 57,347 downwards.
ATACAGGTAACGAGTGGAGGACAGAGAAGCCTCTTAAAGAAGAAGTTACAGGTCTGTGAGAGCCAGAAATCTTGCTTGTTTGTAGGTGACCAAATACTTATTTTCCACCATAATTAGCAAATAAATTCATTAAAAATCCTACAATGTGATTTTCTGGATTTTCTTTCCTCATTTTGTCTGTCATAGTTGACGTGTACCTATGATGAAAATTACAGGCCTCTCTCATCTTTTTAAGTGGGAGAACTTGCACAATTGGTGGCTGACTAAATACTTTTTTCCCCCACTGTATCCTTGCCAGAGGTGGTTGCACTAAGTACTAAATGAGGAGTGCCAATAATTATGAAACCTTGATTTTGGTGACATTTATTTTGTATTAAATAATTGTATGATTTTGGTTGGTTCCATTGAAACATTAATAAAGGACAGTATTGTTTGTGCAGTCAGGGGTGCCAGTAATTTTAGAGCCCACTGTAGATGTGTTTTAGTGAGAAAATAGTAAGGTTACTGTCTCTCTCCTTTTCTCAGAGCCTGATGATGTGAGGCTGGTGGGAGGAGGCAGTCGCTGTGCTGGTGGAGTGGAGTGGTACTACCAGGGAGAGTGGAGGACTGTGGGAGCTGTAGACAGGATCAAGGAGGCTGTAGCTGCAGTAGTGTGTAGACAGCTGGGTTGTGGCTCCACTGTTTCAGTTCTACCTGGAAACACCACTAGAGTGTTTGGTGTTGAATGTTCTGGGTCTGAGCCTTCACTGAGGGAGTGTAGGAGAATAAATTATCTCCTTCCTGGATTCACAGTGATCTGCTCAGGTAATATCAAGATATTATAATTATATTCAACTGATTTCCTTCATTCATACAACTTCCTCTGCACCTCTCACGATGACTATTTAGCTTGTAAATCTGCATTGCAAAATAGATCACTCAGTCAAGTAGGAATCAAATACAACTTAAATATCCCAGAATGCTTTTGTATTTGAGTGTTATCTTAGTGAACGTCTCTACTCACTGCCACTGTCACATGTCATGTTATTGTCATATCTAAATGAGGAAAGTAGTTGAGGAGCTACGTTTTCTTTTTCTCTCCTCTTGTTCCAGATGTCCTGCTTCAGCCTGATATCAACATATGTTGTCTCAGTGACTGTAGGCCCACTACTCATGTTGCCCTGTGAGGGAGGGTGGCTAGCACTGTTACATGCTGATGTTATTGTCATATATATAGGAAACTAGTTGAAGAGGTTTTTCTTGTTCTCTTTTATTGTTACAGATCTCCTGGTCCAGCCTGATATCTTCCTGACTGACTCAATGGGAGGGGTCTCCAGGGGCCACCAGGGGCCCGAAGTGTTTAGGGGCTACAACTTCACCATCACCTGCTCCACTCAGCCACAGTACCCAGGAGGCTCCTTCCTCCTCACGTTCACCGGCTCCAACAGAACCCAGACCCAGCCAGCTGTCAATCACTCTGCTGCCTTCCTCTTCCCTGCTGCAGATGACTCCCACCAAGGGAACTACAGCTGTGTTTATGACAATTATGTTTTCTCTCATAACTTCTCCTCTGAGTGTGAGCTCCTCTCCCTCACCGTCACAGGTAACTGAACATGAACCAGACTTCTAACTTTGTCATTGACAGATTTCCCACAGATCTATATGATGATGACCAGTCCCCTCATCAAAGGTGTTTCTGTTTGCAGCCTCTCCTCTGCCAGCCTTCATCATCAGACACGTTGTAGTGCTGCTGATCCTACTGACAGCCATCACCACCTTCTACCTGTACTACAAGGTAAAGACAGTTACTCAGACGTTACAAGTCATTTAAATGTTTGTGTCTATGAGCAGGGTTCAGATTCTACATTGGTCTATATCTGTGTTTAAGATGTGTGATTAACCAGATGAGAATGAGAGGCGCGCAGAGAATGAGACACAGAGACACACACACACACAGAGAGAACGAGAGACCGGGATTTTAATAATAGCTGAAAAGTTCAGAATTAGTTTATCTTTCTAGAACCTTGGAAGACATCTAAAAAGAGTGACAGCAACCACCATGATTCCTTTTAGTTTGTTTTTTTGAAACCATGGTAACATGGGGTTTTGGTAACATGGGGTTTTGGGTAACATGGGGTTTTGGTAACATGGGGTTTTGGTAACATGGGGTTTGGGTAACATGGGGTTTTGGTAACATGGGGTTTTGGTAACATGGGGTTTTAATTATTTTAAGAGAGTAGCTCAATTAGGTCTGTTTTGTGTTCCAGAATGTATTGCTGCTTTTAGCTTTTGTCTTTATGTCTTTATCTTATTTAGTGTTTCTCTTAGATTCTTTATCTTGAAGGGTTTCCATTATTAGTCCATGTATTATTATAATCATCTGTTCATTCTTTGTATTTTGAAACATCTGAATAAAGTTGTCATCTTTTTCTCAAGTCATTTTAGTTTGTTGTTGGGGATTGTTTTGTTGCTGTTGTTTACCTCTCATGATGTTATTGATTATAAATGTTATGATATTGACTGATGTAGATTATTGTTATGTTGTTAGTAGTATATAGAGATAATGATGTTATTCTCTTATGATCTGTGGGTTACAGAGAAAGTATAGTACTTAGTTCAGGTCTGATATACATTAAATTGTGAATATGCTGTGTGCAAATCAATCAATTAATCAAATTAAAGTAAATGAATATGGTAATATATATCAATGATCTCAAAGGTATTGTTGAGAAGTGTTTATTTCATATTTGTGATGTGAGTGCAGATTATGTTGATGTTATGTTATTTACCCTTTACAGATAAAGACCTGTTGCTCTCTAAACTGCCATGTAATCACTGAATGCTTTTAATAAACTCACAGGCTGTCAGTCTTGTGTGATTTCTCTCTTGGAAAGACTACAACATACAGTATGAATTAACTGAGATCAGTCTTGTGTGATTTCTCTCTTGGACAGACTACAACATACAGTATGAATTAACTGAGATTAGTCTTGTGTGATTTCTCTCTTGGACAGACTACAACATACAGTATGAATTAACTGAGATCAGTCTTGTGTGATTTCCAACCAAGTTTTTCACACATATGATAATGATAGTAGATAGCTGGATGGAAGCAGTGTAGAAAAAGTAACCAACTGTCATACTTGAGTAAAAGTAAAGATACCTTAATAGAAAATGACTCAAGTAAAAATGAAAGTCACCCAGTAAAACATTTGGTTTTAAATATACTTAATGATCAAAAAAAAAAAGTATATAATTTATTTCAAATTCCGTATATTAAGCAAACCAGGCAGGCAGCACGTTTTTTGGGGAAGTGTGTTCCACTACTAACAGAGGAACAGGGGGAAGTGTGTTTCACTACTAACAGAGGAACAGGGGGAAGCGTGTTTCACTACTAACAGAGGAACAGGGGGAAGTGTGTTTCACTACTAACAGAGGAACAGGGGGAAGTGTGTTTCACTACTAACAGAGGAACAGGGGGAAGTGTGTTTCACTACTAACAGAGGAACAGGGGGAAGTGTGTTCCACTACTAACAGAGGAACAAGGGGAAGTGTTCCACTACTAACAGAGGAACAGGGGGAAGTGTGTTTCACTACTAACAGAGGAACAGGGGGAAGTGTGTTCCACTACTAACAGAGGAACAGGGGGAAGTGTCCCACTACTAACAGAGGAACAGGAAGAAGTGTGTGTGTGTTTGTGTGCATGTGTACCAGCTCTGTCTCACTCAAATGCCCATTCCAGCAGACTGTGCTCTCTCTCTCTCTCTCTCTCTCTCTCTCTCTCTCTCTCTCTCTCTCTCTCTCTCTCTCTCTCTCTCTCTCTCTCTCCTCTGCCCTCCCTCCCAACCCACTCCTCTCTCTCCTCCCTCTCTCTCCTCCCTCTCTCTGTGCTTCTCTCTCTCTCTCTCTCTCTCTCTCTCTCTCTCTCTCTCTCTCTCTCTCTCTCTCTCTCTCTCTCTCTCCTCTGCCCTCCCTCCCAACCCACTCCTCTCTCTCCTCCCTCTCTCTCCTCCCTCTCTCTCCTCTGCCCTCCCTCCCAACCCACTCCTCTCTCTCCTCCCTCTCTCTGTGCTTCTCTCTCTCTGTGCTTCTCTCTCTCTCTCTCTCTCTCTCTCTCTCTCTCTCTCTCTCTCTCTCTCTCTCTCTCTCTCTCTCTCTAATTTCAATTTCAATTTAAGGGCTTTATCGGCATGGGAAACGTATGTTAACATTGCCAAAGCAAGTGAAGTAGATAGTAAACAAAAGTGAAATAAACAATAAATATTAACAGTAAACATTACACTCAGAAGTTTCAAATGAATAAATGCATTTCAAATGTCATATTATGTATATATACAGTGTTGTAACAATGTGCAAATAGTTAATGTACAAATGGGAAAATAAATAAACATAATATGGGTTGTATTTACAATGGTGTTTGTTCTTCACTGTTTGACCTTTTCTTGTGGCAACAGGTCACAAATCTTGCAGCTGTGATGGCACACTGTGGTTGTTCATTCTCTCTCTCTCTCTCTCTCTCTCTCTCTCGCTCTCTCTCTCTCTCTCTCTCACACACACACACACACACACACACACACACACACACACACACACACACACACACACACACACACACACACACACACACACACACACATACACACACTCCTTCTCTGGCTTTGGTTGATGACAGAGAAAGGGAGAGGTGCATAGCTACACTCCAATTCTGTAAGTTTGTGTGTGTGTGTTCAGAACTCTGGTGGTATTCAAAACATGATCTTGCTAGGGAGTGTCCACTCCAGTACATGTGTAGTATAAGGATGTGTTGAGGCCTAAAGGGACCCTGTGTTTAACTCACACACTGCAACAAGACGGCTGTAGGAGCTTTTGTTTTATTGAAGAACAACCGTTGTCTCCATTGAGCACAAAGTTGTGGTCCAGGTAGTTGTTTTATGATTGACTGAAAGAGGGGGACTTTCAGAGTGAGACTGATGTCTGTTGGTTGGATAGTAGTTAATTAAATGTCAGGTTGGTTGGATAGTAGTTAATTAAATGTCAGGTTGGTTGGATAGTAGTTAATTAAATGTCAGGTTGGTTGTCTATTGGTTATTTCTTGGTTGGTCGAACATTGGTTGGTTGGTTGAATGTTGGGCCTAGTTGTTTAGTCTTTGGCTTGTTGGCTGAATGTCAGGTTGGTTGAACATAGATCCTTGTTGATAGGCTGTTAGTTTTCATTAGGTTGTATTTTGGTTGTTTTTTTGGTTAGACTGGTTCCTAGGAGGAGGAAGAGGAAGAGGAGGCTGAGCTGTGACAGTATGACATCATTCTCCCCTTACCTGCTGAGAGAGAGAGAGAGAGAGAGAGAGAGAGAGAGAGAGAGAGAGAGAGAGAGAGAGAGAGAGAGAGAGAGAGAGAGAGAGAGAGAGAGAGAGAGAGAGAGAGAGAGAGATACATGAGAGACTTACTGTATACACCATATTTATGGGAATAGGCTGCCATTTGGTACAGTACATCACCAGGGAGTAGCTACCTCTGGGACCGAACGTCTTCATGTAACAGTCAGTGCAGTAGGGCTTCTCATCATGCTGAAACACAATGCACAGAAAACATCTTAGTTCATTAGATACATAGATATACACAGATAGATAGATAGATAGATAGATAGATAGATAGATAGATAGATAGATAGATAGATAGATAGATAGATAGATAGATAGATAGATAGATAGATAGATAGATAGATAGATAGATAGATAGATAGATAGATAGATAGATAGATAGATAGATAGATAGATAGATAGATAGATAGATAGATAGATAGATAGATAGATTGATACTTTCTTTCCCCCTCTCTCCCTGACTCCCCCCTCCATCTCTCTACCCTCCCCCTTCTCTCCCTGACTTACTCTCTCTCCCCCTTCACTTCCTCCTCTCCCTCCTACATCTCCCCCTCCACGTTATACCTCCCTCCCTCTCTCTCCCCCTTCCCTTCCTCCCTCCCTCTCTCCCTCCCTCCCTGTTGATACTATCTCCCTCCCTCCCTCCCTCCCTCCCTCCCTCCCTCCCCCCTGTTTTTGTACCTCTGCATGTTGTCCTGGGGTCAGCTGTCTATGACACTGTTGATACTACCTTTCCCCCTCTCCTCCCCTCCCCCCTCCCCCCTCTCTCTCTCTCTCTCTCTCTCTCTCTCTCCCTACCTCTGCATGTTGTCCTGGGGTCAACTGTCTCTGACACTTTTGGGACTATCTTTCCCCCTCTCTCCCCCCTCCCTCTCAGCTCCCATTCCTCCGTCCCCCTTCTCTCCCTCCTCCTCTCCCCTCTCTCTCTCTCTCTCTCCATACCTCTGCATGTTGTCCTGGGGTCAACTGTCTCTGACACTGTTGACACTTCAGACACAGAGGGTGGTAGTCACGCCCCAACGACCTCTTCTTCTCACCTGGACCAATGGGGTTCAAGGATACCAAGGGTTAGAGGTTAAATGTCTGTCATGGACCAATGGGGTTAGAGGATAGCAGGGGTTAGAGGTCAAATGGTGTCTGCCATTCAGAGAGAGATCTGCACTGTGACTGGAGAGTTACCTGTTAGGTTCCTGTTAGTGTTGCTAAGCTACTGGTAATATACCAAAGTTACTGGAATGTTCTATGGTAACTTTGGAAATTTATACTTGAGTAACTTTTTTAAAAAGTATTCCTATATAGTGTGTCTGTGTCCATATTGTCCATGCGTTTTCAAAAGAAAATAGCCTAATTAATGAAAAAAGCATCTAATCAACAATGGCATTATTTTAAATTAATTCTGCAACTCTGACAACTATTTACTTTTTTCCCAACTGCCACCAGTTTGGCGGCAACACATTTACAACAAAGACATATTGACAGTCAAATAAATACAAGTGTGTAAAAAAATATATATAAAGTATGTTTCATGCTGAAACCCTCATATTAAACACCAATGCTATTTACTAAGTTCATGGTATATATTAAGGATAATGTTTTACAGCTTTGTATTATATGTATATATTTTAAACCATCTTATTTAATTATTGTATATATTTAACATGGGATAAGGCCACACAGAGGACCAGAGATAATTACAGACTCATGTGATAAGGTAACACAGAGGGCCAGAGATAATTACAGACTCATGTGATAAGGCCACACAGAGGACCAGAGATCATTACAGACTCATGTGATAAGGTGATAAGGCCACACAGAGGGACAGAGATAATTACAGACTCATGTGAAAAGACCACACAGAGGGCCAGAGATAATTACAGACTCATGTGATAAGGCCACACAGAGGGCCAGAGATAATTACAGACTCATGTGATAAGGCCACACAGAGGGCCAGAGATAATTACAGACTCATGTGATAATCTGAAGTACCCAAAAAGACAACTAGATGTAATTTGATAAAATTCCCCCCAAAACTTAAATGTTACCAAAATTCTGGTAGTTTACTGGTAAACATAGAAACTATACAATAATATATCATTAATTTGCAACCCTAGTTCCTGTACCGGACACATACAAATAATGCAAGTCCCTAAAGGAAAGGAAGCCAAGTTAGTATTTGAACAAAGCCGGAATGTGAGTGTCATGTGAATTTTTATCTCTAATTCAACCTAAGCTTGAATCATTACCAGAGGTTGTAAAGCTCTGGTTTTAATCATCAATGATTCAAGGTCCACAATCCACGAGTAATTATCAGTAAATTTTATTTAAGGAGAGCTCTGCTCAAAAACACAAACATACTGTTTTTATACCCCTTGACAAACAAAGACACTATGCTCCTCCCACCTTTAGGTGGCTTTCTTAAACAGTTCCCGCCTTCCCCCTTGAATGGTTAGTAACGCCCCCTCTGTTAGTGGGTTGACACTACATGATAATTCTAACATGTATACTGTGTTTGGGGTGAAATTCTTTAGTCATTATTCTTAAAATCCAAATTAATCTAACAATCCACCCCTTTGACTAAATATTCCCACATTCAGGATAAATGTATTTTACAAGCATGATTAATCTCAGAGATCACATCAGAACTAATAAACATTTCATCCAATTGCGGTCTTTCAGGGTCCAAATCCTCGTCATCCACCAAGCCTGGAGGATCGTTTTTCACATTCCCCTGGTAAGAGTCCGGAGTCAGTCCATCTCTCATCATTGTTTAGATACTGCATTTCACCAACGCCTGACTCACCAATCCTCGGACACAGGGAACAAGACAACAACCACATAATACAAGAATACCCATACAAACACTGATCGCTCCTAAGATGGTGGCTGCTAGGGTTTTCCATTTACCAAATATTTCATCAAACCACCCTATCCACAATGTACTAACTTCTGAGTTCAGTTCATCCTTCACTCAGTGCAGTTAATTCTGTAAGAGCTCTGGTGACTGTCCCATCCAGTGTGGTGTTGTTAGGGATAAATATGCAACAATGGCTTATCTTTCTATAGACACCGGCCCTTTCTGCCTGATCTAGAACCAACCTCTACTAAGTTATGAGCGGGATGGCGGATAATCGCTCAGAGATCTCCTTTACTGCATCTCTAGTCTTGTCAATAAATCGTTGTTGGTTGTAATAGATATATTTTATCCAATCCATATTTTTGTTTGTCCCCCACCAGAAAAATGTTGTAGTAAAACTCTCCCATATTTGATTTATAGCTTTGTATTCGTCTGGAACACCCCTGGGGATGCCTATACCATCTATCCAAATTGGGCTATTTCCTTCCTGACTTATTTATTTTTCTCCTAATTATTCTTCCTGTCACTGGTCTTTGATGACCAATTCTTACAGGTTGGACCAACAATACTGGTGCACAAGTACCCGCCCATCCCTCTGGTAATGTCTGACGAATGCTCCCTTTTTTAGTGCATGCCCACCACACATCAGTCAAAGGGATGGTTAGGTTCCTAATTTTTTTTTCCCTTCCTTCCTTATCTAAATCAGTCACATTAATTATCTCCTTACAGCCATCAAAATCACCCAAGTTACGGGTGCCATTTCTATGTCTGTAACACTGGTATTCGCCAGGAGTTAAAGTGAATCTAGGTGGGCTGGCCGAGTATGTCAATTTTGCCAGCCCAATCCCTGTGCAATTTGGCTCTTTTTGATTGGACCCCAGGTCTAATACACAGGGAAACATTGCCTTTGGCATTGGGGCGGTCAACATTGTTGGTCGCCCAATGGAGCATGCATAACAATTGGTCTCCCCCAAGGCCCTAGCGGTGTATTTCATCCACTTTAACCAGAGATTCTCATCAGGGACCCCCTCCACTTCCCCATTGTTCCATCCTGGAGGAGAAAATCTTTCATAGTGAACGGGTTAGTCAAATTGACTCCGTCATCCCTTGACTGATTTACTCGGTCTATTGTCATTAATGGATTAATGCCAGTACCTGCTCCCTCTATCTCTTTTGACTCCATTAAATATAATCTTAGACAAGTATCCCGTCCGTATACGTCCGCGCAAGCCCAGTAAGTTCTTTTCATGTCCTCTTTAGTGACCTTTACTATCGTTACTACCATCTCCGTGGGGATGTCGTTATACCTTCTTATCCTCCATCTGGACGTCCAGCCCCCCCCGTCTCATATCTCCTTCCCCCAGTATGTCTAAATACCTGAGCCCAGGAACAATCCGCTGAGGGGCTGAACATAAATACAACGGGATCTTATAATCCCATGTTGCTTGCTTATCCGCTCTGATAAGATCCCTAATCATAATTTTGAATCTTACTCCCCACCCTTCTCTGACTCCTATTTTGTAGATCACTCGCCCTTGATGGTCAGTATGTCGGGTCGCTTTCCCTTTATTTCTTAATAATGGTAAGGCCATAGCGTAATTGGTGCGAGGTGGTGGTGGATTTTGACCTACCACGACTATTGCCGAGACTATGATGCAGCTCAGGGTCACCCATATTCCCAAAAACCGCCAACCCTCTCCTGTCTTGAGTCCTTCTGCTCGGTACCACCCCATACTCACACCCTAGGAACACACTACAGTGATGATAGGTCTGGGTAGGAGATCTTCGTTGACAGAGATGACCCCCGGACCCTGTGGCCCAATTCCCCTCGTCAACTCTGCGTGTGCTAAGCGGTGCTTGTATGTGGTCTTACCTTCTTGCAGTGGGTAACATGGACCCAGGTTCCTCTCTCTGCTATTCTAATGGCCAAGGTGGTTACCAACATAACCTGATAGGGCCCTTCCCAACAGGCCTGCTTCCAGTTTTCCTTCTAGTGACTGGATGCTCACCTGTCACCTGGTTAGATAGTGGGTCACCTTCTCCTTTAGTTCACCTGTGGGGCACAAAACCTCTGACATACGGGTGTGGTTAATAAACTATCTTCACACATGTTCAGATTAATCTAACAATTTCTGACTGCTTTCTCTTTTTAGACTATTTAGACTAGCTCCTCCCACTTCCTTTGTCTTTATGGTGGCTAAATTCGACTTTCATTCAGTTCAGAATCAATTAGTAATCCAATCAAACAATCTCTTATCTTGTAAAAACACTTATGTTTAGTTCAACCTCTGTTCTACCCCGGCTCTCCCGGGCTTGACCTGAAGACTGATTGTTGGACATGACAAGTCTATTTTTTAAGTCACCTAAGTCTTCTGTCTAGCAACAAAGAATAAAAAATCTCTATGTTCATGATTAACCCAGTTATATCTAATAGCCAACCAAAAAAACTTCATCATCTCTAAATCACTACCAATGTCATATCCCTCGTTACTCTCTACCATTTGGATAACATCCCTGATGTATGTATGCCTCCTTAGAGTTCCAAATTACTTTACCATGGGCTACCATTGCCTTCTCATAGATAAGATCACTTAATATACCCGTATGCAGTACATAATGGAGTACGCAAACTTTACAGCACTTTATCATTATCAATAAGCTCATCATTTGTTTTTTGTTTTAACGGTTTTGGCGCTTCAAATATAGCAGTTTTCCTGGATGAGTTTAACATTCGCCCCTCCTGTGTTATAGTGTGTCCTAGGTAAATGACCTCTACCAAAGTTGAAGTTTCTTTTTGCTCACTTTGTGTCCCTGTTCTGCCAGGAAGGTTAACAATTGGATTGTATCCCTCTTACATCCTTCCTGAATGGGATTAGCCAATATAACATCATCTACATAAACTAACATTTGCGTCCTTCCCTATGTTCAAACTTTCCCAAATTCCTAGTTATAGCCTGGTCTAAGATTGTAAGACTTTCCGAGTAGCCTTGAAGCATCCTAGCCTAAGTCAATTTCCTTCCCTGAAAAGTAAAGCCAAACCACCCCTGACTATCCGGATGAACTTGGATACTAAAGAAAGCATTAGCTAAATCTATCACTGTAAAATAGGAGTTCTCTGGTTTCCATTGGTTCAGCAATATATTTCTATTAACCCCCTGCAAGTCAATGACCATCCTCCAGTCGGCGCTAGGTGCCTCCTTCTTAACAGGAAAAATTGGAGAGTTTCATTGTACCTCATCTCCAGGAATTATCACCTCTCCCTTAAATATATGCTCAAATGTAGGTGTTATCCCTTTTATTGCTTCTGGTTCCATAGTATATTGCTTTTGGTATGGTCTATTATCGAATCGAGGAATCACTTGTACTGGAGCTACCCCCTTAATTAGTCCTACATCTGCTGTCCTTGTCTATCCTGGAGTTCTACCGATCCCAGCTATTTCCCCTAGTGGCCATTAAATACTCTGCTCTTGTCTGTTCCTTTTCTTACTCTGTTAGTCTCTGCTTTTCAAGCTCCAGAAACTGTTATCTCTGCCTCTCAGCCTTTTATTCTCTCCCTCTCTAACTTCCTCTGTCTCTCTAAGTATGTCTCTGCCTCTATGATAATACATTTACATTCTAGTCACCCAGCAGACGCTCCTATCCAGAGCAACCTAGTGAATACATTTGTATTATTTTTATCTTAATTTTTTTTACTGGCCTCCCCCCGTGGGAATCGAACCCATAACCCTGGCGTTGCAAACCCCATGCTCTATCAACTGAGCTCCATCCTTGCCGGCCATTTTCCCCCCTACCCTGGACGACACTGGGCCAATTGTGCACCGCCCATGAGTCTCCCGGTCGCTGTCGGCTGCGACAGAACCTGGTTCCGAACCAGGATCTCTAGTGGCACAGTTAGCCCTGCGATGCAGTGCCTTAGACCACTGCGCCACTCAGGATAATAATAACTGCAATAACTATCAATAATAATTATAATAACTATTACGAATTATATTGTCCTTTTTCTGATGTTCCAATTGTAGTCTATTCATTTTAGTTTAAAATATAAAGTTATTTATAACAAATCCAGAACCCACCACAGGCTGGCGCTATTTCCCCAGCACAACAGCCAATGCCACTTGCTTCCTAACCAAAATAAATTATCGTTTTAAAATCGTCCAATTATTCTGTATTTTATGCCTTTCATTTTCAGTTCGCTATTCAATATCTTTAACAGTTTTCTCTGATTCGGCCCCAATCAATAAAACAAACGCTTGATATTATTTATCAGCATACACTTAATGACATCCCTACCATTTGAACGATGTCCTGTCTCTCACTCCCCCCCCTCCCCTGCTCCTTCCTACATTATGGGGAGGCGCGGGAAAGTACTTATAACATATTTTCATAGCTTTAGTAATATTCTAGATATGTCTATCTAATGCAACTTTTAATACACGTAAAAAACTCTCTCCACCCATTCCTTTTTGAATAAGTGCGTCTTCCTAGTTCCCCCATAACCACGCCTCAAATGTTTTATTTAGCATTTAACCAACCAAATACTAAGTAGTATCCGGTTATCATTCATACCCGCCGTTGAATTTCCTCATACACACATATTTCATCTTCTGCCATTCAAATGCCCAACACGACAGAATAGTTCCATGCAAACCTCTATTTTCTCTTCAAATCGCTCCGGATTAGAGCGTCTGCCAACTGACCAAAAACGCAAATATTCTCTCATAACGTACGTCTACGTTTGAGTGCGAAAGCGCATTATAATATGTCATTTAGCAGACGCTTCCATCCAAAGCGACTTACAGTCATGCGTGCACACATTTTTTAAAATTATTTTTGATTTTTTTTATTAGTGGTCCCGGGGATCGAACCCACTACCTTGGCGTTACAAGCGCCGTGCTCTACCAGCTGAGCTACAGAGGACCACATCGTTGGATTTTATAGGTACCTCTCAAATAATCGCTTTGTGGTGTTTTTAGCCAATTCTATTCTTAACCTGACTACCTCCTGTTGTAAAACTTCCCCCTCTTTGTTCTCTTCACTGGCCTCTTTACTCTGCCCCCCGTCTTCCCGCCCTTCCAACATTCCGGCTTGGCCGTCATATGGTGGGGGAAGGACGGGGATCACCCCTAATCTTCTTTTACACGTGACAACGGTGTCATCTGGGCTTTCTTTCCAAGCTTGCTCTACCAACTCTGGATATTACCTCTCTCCTCTTTGCTGTGGGGGAGGTCCTGAAACTTCATTTTTCCTGTATATCCCTTTCTCTCTCCTTCGCGCTTCAAAAAGCCATACCCTCGCTGTCTCTAGCCCTCCGCTTGCTGTTTTTTCATCTAATTTTATATGCATCTGCCTACTAACTTTTTTACTTCGAGATGCCCAATAAATTCATACCTCTTCTCCCAAATGGATCCCTAAAACATATTTCTTTCATCTCCCGTTAATTCTCGGACTTGTTTAGAAGATGTCTTTCCCATCGTGGAACAATAAGAAATCCCTCCCCCCCTTTTTGTTTTTTAAATAATTCCCTCCCGAATTATTTTCGTAGGAGCTAATCTCTTAGTGCCCCTCTTGCTTTTGTAATTAACCCTTTAAAATTAAAAGAGTAAGTTACCCAATTTTCCTCACGCGACTTTTTTTTTTCCTCCACCCCTGAAATAATAACCACATCTCCCGAGGGATTAAGTCTCACACACATACGACCTTATCATCCGTTAAAACTTGTTTGCACAGTTCTAACAAATGCCCAGTCGCATATATGAACTCCCGACATATCCCTCTCATACAATGATAATTATTTCCCTGTTTATACTGAACATTGCAATTCGTACAATGACAATATTAACTTAGTTTACATTTGTGATTGCAATTCACTACCATGTCATTTCGGACTAGTTTTTTTTTTGTAATAGCTATTTACCTCTAGGATCAATTGCGGACCCTCCCTGTCGTAATAATTATTACCTTCTTTGGTAAATAAGTTCAACTCATTTTACCAAAATCCATGAATAAAAATTACTGACCTTTTCCTTGCAGTCTGGATTAAAATGCTTTTTCAAACTTGTTAACGTCTTTATCGTTCATAAACAGTAATCACCGGCCTGTTTTTTAACCTTAACGTGGAAGGCCAGGACTGTAACGGATGCTATCACCCGCCCGAATCAACGATAAAGATGTATTAAGATCCGGCTCGAAGGACCAATCTGTCAGATTAATTTTTATCTCTAATTCACCCTAAGCTTGAATCATTACCAGAGGTTGTAAGGCTCTGGTTTTAATCATCAATGATTCAAGGTCCACAACTCACAAGTCTTATCTGTATTTTTATTCAAGGAGAGCTCTGAGGCCAAAACACAAATCGCCTTTCTTTATACTTCTTGACAAACAAAAACACTATGCTCCTCCCACCTTTCTTAAACAGTTCCCGCCTCCCCCCTTGAATGGTTAGTAATGCCCCTTCTGTTAGTGGGTTGACACTACATGATAATTCTAACATTTATGCTGTGTTTGGGGTGTAATTCTTTAGTCATTATTCTTAAAATCCAAATTAATCTAACAATGCTCCAGTTACTTTCACATTGATGTCAGTATTTGAAGTCAGCCTTTGAATCGTGTATAATGCATCTATTTCATTGCACTGTATGCACTGTTCCACAAGTAGGCTAAATGAGTCAATGGGGAGGTTGAGTAGTATGATGAGGTTGAGTTTGTTTATATATACAGTGGGGAGAACAAGTATTTGATACACTGCCGATTTTGCAGGTTTTCCTACTTACAAAGCATGTAGAGGTCTGTAATTTGTATCATAGGTACACTTCAACTGTGAGAGACGGAATCTAAAACAAAAATCCAGAAAATCACATTGTATGATTTTTAAGTAATTAATTTGCATTTTATTGCATGACATAAGTATTTGATACATCAGAAAAGCAGAACTTAATATTTGGTACAGAAACCTTTGTTTGCAATTACAGAGATCATACGTTTCCTGTAGGTCTTGACCAGGTTTGCACACACTGCAGCAGGGATTTTGGCCCACTCCTCCATACAGACCTTCTCCAGATCCTTCAGGTTTCGGGGCTGTCGCTGGGCAATACGGACTTTCAGCTCCCTCCAAAGATTTTCTATTGGGTTCAGGTCTGGAGACTGGCTAGGCCACTCCAGAACCTTGAGATGCTTCTTACGGAGCCACTCCTTAGTTGCCCTGGCTGTGTGTTTCGGGTCGTTGTCATGCTGGAAGACCCAGCCACGACCCATCTTCAATGCTCTTACTGAGGGAAGGAGGTTGTTGGCCAAGATCTCGCGATACATGGCCCCATCCATCCTCCCCTCAATACGGTGCAGTCGTCCTGTCCCCTTTGCAGAAAAGCATACCCAAAGAATGATGTTTCCACCTCCATGCTTCACGGTTGGGATGGTGTTCTTGGGGTTGTACTCATCCTTCTTCTTCCTCCAAACATGGCGAGTGGAGTTTAGACCAAAAAGCTCTATTTTTGTCTCATCAGACCACATGACCTTCTCCCATTCCTCCTCTGTATCATCCAGATGGTCATTGGCAAACTTCAGACGGGCCTGGACATGCGCTGGCTTGAGCAGGGGGACCTTGCGTGCGCTGCAGAATTTTAATCCATGACAGCGTAGTGTGTTACTAATGGTTTTCTTTGAGACTGTGGTCCCAGCTCTCTTCAGGTCATTGACCAGGTCCTGCCGTGTAGTTCTGGGCTGATCCCTCACCTTCCTCATGATCATTGATGCCCCACGAGGTGAGATCTTGCATGGAGCCCCAGACCGAGGGTGATTGACCGTCATCTTGAACTTCTTCCATTTTCTAATAATTGCGCCAACAGTTGTTGCCTTCTCACCAAGCTGCTTGCCTTTTGTCCTGTAGCCCATCCCAGCCTTGTGCAGGTCTACAATTTTATCCCTGATGTCCTTACACAGCTCTCTGGTCTTGGCCATTGTGGAGAGGTTGGAGTCTGTTTGATTGAGTGTGTGGACAGGTGTCTTTTATACAGGTAACGAGTTCAAACAGGTGCAGTTAATACAGGTAATGAGTGGAGAACAGGAGGGCTTCTTAAAGAAAAACTAACAGGTCTGTGAGAGCCGGAATTCTTACTGGTTGGTAGGTGATCAAATACTTATGTCATGCAATAAAATGCAAATTAATTACTTAAAATCATACAATGTGATTTTCTGGATTTTTGTTTTAGATTCCGTCTCTCACAGTTGAAGTGTACCTATGATAAAATTACAGACCTCTACATGCTTTGTAAGTAGGAAAACCTGCAAAATCGGCAGTGTATCAAATACTTGTTCTCCCCACTGTATATATATATATATATATATATATATATATATATATATATATTATATATATATTCACCATTATTTAACCAGGTAGGCCAGTTGAGAACAAGTTCTCATTTACAACTGCGACCTGGCCAAGATAAAGCAAAGCGATAAAAACAACAACAACACAGAGTTACATATGGGGTAAACAAAACGTACAGTCAATAACACAATAGAAAATAGAAAAGCTATATACAGTGTGTGCAAATGTAGTAAGTTATGGAGGTAAGGCAATAAATAGGCCATAGTGCAAAATAATTACAATTTAGTATTAACACTGGAGAGATAGATGTGCAGAAGATGATATGCAAATAGAGATACTGGGGTGCAAATTAGCAAAATAAATAACAATATGGGGATGAGGTAGTTGGGTGGGCTAATTACAGATTGGTCTGTGTACAGGTGCAGTGATCAGTAAGCTGCTCTGACAACTGATGCTTAAAGTTAGTGAGGGAGATAAGAGTCTACAGCTTCAGAGATTTTTGCAGTTCGTTCCAGTTATTGGCAGCAGAGAACTGGAAAGACTGGCGGCCAAAGGAGGTGTTGGCTTTGGGCATGACCAGTGAGATATACTTGCTGGAGCGCAGACTACGGGTTGGTGTTGCTATGTTGACCAAAGAGCTACGATAAGGCGGGGATTTGCCTAGCAGTGATTTATAGATGACCTGGAGCCAGTGGGTTTGGCGACGAATATGCAGTGAGGGCCAGCCAACGAGAGCGAACAGGTCACAATGGTGGGTAGTATATGGGGCTTTGGTGACAAAACGTATGGCACTGTGAAAGACTACAACCAATTTGCTGAGTAGAGTGTTGGAGGCTATTTTGTAAATAACATCGCCGAAGTCAAGGATCGGTAGGATAGTCAGTTTTACGAGGGCATGTTTGGCAGCATGAGTGAAGGACGCTTTGTTGCGAAATAGGAAGCAGATTCTAGATTTAACTTTGGATTGGAGATGCTTAATGTGAGTCTGGAAGGAGAGTTTACCGTCTAACCAGACACCAAGGTATTTGTAGTTGTCCACATATTCTAAGTCAGACCCGCCGGGGGGCATGGGCAAGTTGCAGCGGAGGGTGCAGAGCTTGTCGCCGGGATAGGGGTAGTCAGGTGTAAAGCATGGCCAGCCGTAGCAAAATGCTTATTGAAATTCTCGATTATCGTAGATTTATCGGTGGTAACAGTGTTTCCTAGCCTCAGTGCAGTGGGCAGCTGGGAGGAGGTGCTCTTATTCTCCATGGACTTTACAGTGTCCCAAAACCTTTTGGAGTTAGTGCTAGAAGATGCACATTTCAGTTTGAAAAAGCTAGCCTTTGCTTTCCTAACTGATTGTGTAGTACATTTTACACTCCATTTCAAATACCTTTAAACCTAATATAAACCTCATATTGCAGTGATAATTCATGTCTGGGGGCATTTTGTTAGTTTTTGCTGTTCTCCAAATAGTATTTTAGAGTTTTAATTACAGTAAATGAGCTTCAACTGGTGGGGGGATTTCTACACACCCCATTTAGCCATACACTAGGTTTAGCTGTGTTTCTACACACCCCATTTAGCCATACCCAAGGTTTAGCTGTGTTTCTACACACCCCATTTAGCCATACCCTTGGTTTAGCTGTATTTCTACACACCCCATTTAGCCATACCCTGGGCTTAGCTGTATTTCTGCACACCCCATTTAGCCATCCGTTAGGTTTAGCTATATTTCTACACACCCCATTTAGCCACACACTAGGTTTAGCTGTGTTTCTACACACAACATTTAGCCATTCACTAGGTTTAGTTGTATTTCTACACAACCCATTTAGCCATACCCTAGGTTTAATTGTATTTCTTCACCCCCCATTTAGCCATACCCTAGGTTTAGCTGTATTTCTACACACCCCATTTAGCCATACCCTAGGTTTAGTTGTATTTCTACACACCCCATTTAGCCATACCCTAGGTTTAGCTGTATTTCTACACACCCCATTTAGCCATACCCTAGGTTTAGTTGTATTTCTACACACTCAATTTAGCCATACCCTAGGTTTAGCTGTATTTCTACACACCCCATTTAGCCATACCCTAGGTTTAGCTGTATTTCTACACACCCCATTTAGCCATACCCTAGGTTTAGTTGTATTTCTACACACCCCATTTAGCCATACCCTAGGTTTAGCTGTATTTCTACACCCCCAAACAACTTCCTGCGGCTACAGGACAGAGGAGGAGGGGAGGGGAGATGGATAGTGAGCGAGAAGAGGAGGAGAGAGAGGGAGATGTCAAAAGAGATAGGGCTGACAGACTAACACGCAGTAAACTGAATATCTTTTCATAACTCACTTCTCACCAGTGATGTCATCACAACCAGTAACCTTGTCCACTCTTCAACTCTTGGTACGGCTCAGCTTGACCTCTGACCTATGAAATGAATGTTATAAAAAACAGACGAAAGCAAAGGTATGAAATTATATATAAACTCATCTGCAAAGAGAGGTTCACCTTTCCACGGAAGGGGAATGTGTGTACACATGGGTGTTGTTGCGTCATACCAACGATAAGCCTATCTTCCCCATCACATCACGTCTGTTGTTGCACCACACCAACTATAAGCCTATCTTCCCCATCACATCATGAAAGGTCATGTTGATGTTCATTTTTCCTCTCTTTTGCTTAGGTGGCTCCACTAGGGCCCTCTCAGTCAGCTGGTTCCCCAATCCTCCTCTCCCTCTCTCCCCCTCTTCCCCCTCTCCTCCTCTCCCACTCTCCCACTTTCCCCACCTCTCCCCCTCTCCTCTTCTCCCTCTCTCCCCCTCTCCCCCCTCTCTTTTCTTCTCCCCCTCTCCCCCTTTCCCCCTCTCACCTCCTCTACTCCTCTCCCCCCTCTCCCTCTCATCTCCTCCCTCTCCTCCTCTTCCTCTCTCCCCCTCTACCATTCTCCCCCTCTCCCCCTCACCTCCTCTCACCCCTCTCCTCTTCTCCCTCTTTCCCCCCTCTCCCCATCTCCTCCTCTCCCTCTCTCCCCCTCTCCCCCTTTCCTCTCCTTCTCTCCCACTCTCCCCCTCCCCCTCTCCCCCCTCTCCCCCTCTCCCCCTCTCCCCCTCTCCTCTTCTCCATCTCTCCCCCCTCTCTCCACTCTCCTTCTCTCCCTCTCTCCCCCTCTCTCCCTTCTTCTCTTTTCCCCCTCTCCTCTTCTCATTCTCTCCCCCTCTCTTTTCTTCTCCCCCTCTCCCCTTCTCCACCTGTCTTTTCTTCTCCGACTCTCCTCTTCACCCTCTCTCCCCCTCTCTTTTCTTCTCCCCCTCTCCCCCCTCTCCTCTTCTCCCTCTCTCCACCTCTCCCCCTCTCATCTTCTCCCTCTCTCAACTTCTCCCACCTCTCCTCTCCTCTCCTCTCCTCTCCCCTCTCCCCCTCTCTCATCTCCCTCTCTCCTCCTCTCCCCCTCTACTCCTCTCCCTCTCTCCCCCTTCCCCCTCTCCTCTCCCACTCTCCTTCTTTCCCCCTCTACTCTTTTCCCTCTCTCCCCCTCTTCCCCTCTCCTCTTTACCCCTTCTCCCCCTCTCCCCTCCCCACTCCTCTTCTCCCTCTCTACCTCTCTCCACCCTCTCCTCTTCTCCCTCTCTCCCCCTCTCCCCCTCTCCTTATCTCCTCCTCTCCCCCCTCTCCACCTCTCCCTCTCTCCCCCTCTCCCCTTCTCCTCTCCCTATCTCCTCCTCTCCCCATCTCCTCTTCTCCACCTCTCCACCTCTCCTGTTCTCCCCCCTCTCCCTCTCCCTCCTCTCCTCTTCTCACTCTCTCCCCATCTCCACCCTCTCCTCTTCTCCCTCTCTCCCTCTCTCCCCCTCTCCTCTCCCCCCTCTCCCCCTTTCCCCCCTCTCCTCTTCTCCATCACTCCCCCTCTCCACCCTCTCCTCTTCTCCCTCTCTCCCCCTCTCCCCCCTTCTCTCCTCTCCTCCTCTCCTCTTCTCACTCTCTCCCCCTCTCCCCCTCTCCTCTCATCTCCCCCCTCTCCCCCTTTCCCCCCTCTCCTCTCCTCCATCACTCCCCCTTTCAACCCTCTCCTCTTCTCCCTCTCTCCCCCTCTCCCCCCTCCTCTCCTCTCCTCCTCTCCTCTTCTCCCTCTCTGCTCCTCTCCCCTTCTCCTCCTCTCCCTCTCGCCATCTCTCCCCCCTCTCTTTTCTTCTCCCCTCTCCCCCTCTCCCCCTCTCCTCTTCTCCCTCTTCCCCGTCTCCCCCTCTCCCCTCTCCTCTTCTCCCTCTCTCCCCTCCCCCCTCTCCTCTCTTCTCTCCCTCTCCACCCTCTCCCCCCTCTCCTCCTCTGCCTCTCTCCTCCTCTCCCCCTTTCCTCCTCTCCCTCTCTCCTCCTCCCCCCTCTCCTCCTCTTCCTCTCTCCCCCCTCTTCTCCTCTCCCCCTCTCCTCTTCTCCCTCTCTCCCCCTCTCCCCCTCTCCTCTTCTTCCCTCTCCCCCTCTCCTCTACTCCCTCTCTCCCCCTCTTCCCCTCTCCTCTTTCCCCCTTCTCCCCCTCTCCCCCTCCCCTCTCCTCTTCTCCCTCTCTACCTTCTCCCCCTCTCCTCTTCTCCCTCTCCCCCTCTCCTTATCTCCTCCTCTCCCCCCCTCTCCACCTCTCCCTCTCTCCCCCCTCTCCTCTCCCTCTCTCCTCTTCTCCACCTCTCCTGTTCTCCCCCTCTTCCCCCTCTCCCCTCTCCCCCTCTCCTCTTCTCACTCTCCCCCCATCTCCACCCTCTCCTCTTCTCCCTCTCTCCCCCTCTCCCCCTCTCCTCTCCTCTCCCCCTCTCCCCCCTTCTCCCCCCTCTCCTCTTCTCCATCACTCCCCCTCTCCACCCTCTTCTCCCTCTCTCCTCCTCTCCCCCCCTCCACTCCTCTCCTCCTCTCCTCTTCTCCCTCTCTCCCCCTCTCCCCCTCTCCCCCTCCTCTCCTCTCCTCCGCTCCTATTCTCCCTCTCTGCTCCTCTTTCCTTCTCCTCCTCTCCCCTCTCACCATCTCTCCCCCCTCTCTTTTCTTCTCCTCTCCCCTTCTCCCCTCTCATCTTCTCCCTCTTCCCCCTCTCCCTCTCCTCTTCTCCCTCTCCTCCCCCTCTCATCTCTTTCTCTCCCTCTCCCCCCTCTCCCCCCTCTCCCTCTCTCCCTCTCTCCCTCCCCCTCTCCTCTCTTCTCTCCCTCTCCCCCTCTCCCCCCTCCTCTCTCCTCTCTCCTCCTCTCCCCCTCTCCTCCTCTCCCTCTCCCTCCTCCCCCCCTCTCCTCCTCTTCCTCTCTCCCCCTCTCCTCCTCTCCCCCTCTCCTCTTCTCACTCTCTCACCCTCTCCCCCTCTCCTCTTCTTCCCTCTCCCCCTCTCCTCTACTCCCTCTCCCCCCCTCTTCCCCTCTCCTCTTTACCCCTTTCCCCCTCTCCCTCCCCTCTCCTCTTCTCCCTCTCTCCCTCTCCACCCTCTCCTCTTCTCCCTCTCTCCCCCTCTCCTTATCTCCTCCTCTCCCCCTCTCCACTTCTCTCTCTCCACCCTCTCCTCTTCTCCCTCTCTCCCCCTCTCCTTATCTCCTCCTCTCCCCCCCTCTCCACTTCTCCCTCTCTCCCCTCTCATCTCCCTCTCTCCTCCTTTCCCCATCTCCTCTTCTCCACCTCTCCTGTTCTCCCTCTCTCCCCCCTCTCCCCTCTCCCCCTCTCCTCTTCACACTCTCCCCCCATCTCCACCCTCTCCTCTTCTCCCCCTCCCCTCTCCTCTCCCTCTCCCCCTTTCCCCTCTCTCCTCTCTCCATCACTCCCCCTCTCCACCCTCTGCTCTTCTCCCTCTCTCCTCCTCTCCCCCCTCCTCTCCTCTCCTCCTCTCCTCTTCTCCCTCTCTCCCCTCTCCCCCTCTCCCCCCTCCTCTCCTCTCCTCCGCTCCTATTCTCCCTCTCTGCTCCTCTTTCCTTCTCCTCCTCTCCCTCTCACCATCTCTCCCCCCTCTCTTTTCTTCTCCCCTCTCCCCTCTCCCCCCTCTCATCTTCTCCCTCTTCCCCCTCTCCCCTCTCCTCTTCTTCCTCTCTCCCCTCCCCCCATCATCTCTTCTCTCCCTCTCCACCCTCTCCCCCCTCTCCTCCTCTGCCTCTCTCCTCCTCTCCCCCCTCTCCTCCTCTCCCTCTCTCCTCCTCTCCACCTCTCCTCCTCTTCCTCTCTCCCCCCCTCTCCTCCTCTCCCCCTCTCCTCTTCTCCCTCTCTCACCCTCTCCCCCCTCTCCTCTTCTTCCCTCTCCCCCTCTCCTTATCTCCTCCTCTCCCCCTCTCCACCTCTCCCTCTCTCCCTCTCTCCTCCTCTCCCCATCTCCTCCTCTCCGCCTCTCCTGTTCTCCCCCTCTCCCCCCTCTCCCCTCTCCCCCCTCTCCCCCTCTCCCCCCTCTCCTCTTCTCACTCTCTCCCCCATCTCCACCCTCTCCTCTTCTCCCTCTCTCCCCCTCTCCTCTCCTCTCCCCCCTTGGTCCCCCCTTTCCCCCCTCACCTCTTCTCCATCACTCCCCTCTCTCCACCCTCTCCTCTTCTCCCTCTCTCCTCCTCTCCTCCCCCTCCTCTCCTCTTCTCCCTCTCTCCCCCCTCTCCTCTCCTCTCCCCCTCTCCCCCTTTCCCCCCTCCCCTCTTCTCCATCACTCCCCCTCTCCACCCTCTGCTCCTCTCTCCTTCTCCTCCTCTCCCTCTCGCCATCTCTCCCCCCTCTCTTTTCTTCTCCCCTCTCCCTCTCTCCCCCTCTCTCCCTCTCCTCTTCTCCCTCTCCTCTCCTCTCCCCCTCTCCTCCTCTCCCCTCTCCTCTTCTCCCTTTCTCCCCCTCTCCACCCTCTCCTCTTCTCCCTCTTTCCCCCTCTCCCCCTCTCCTCTTCTCCCTCTTCCCCCTCTCCCCCTCTCCCCTCTCCTCTTCTCCCTCTCTCCCCTCCCCCTCTCCTCTTCTTCCCTCTCCCCCTCTCCTCTACTCCCTCTCTCCCCCTCTTCCCCTCTCCTCTTTACCCCTTCTCCCCCTCTCCCCTCCCCTCTCCTCTTCTCCCTCTCTACCTCTCTCCACCCTCTCCTCTTCTCCCTCTCTCCCCCCTCTCCTTATCTCCTCCTCTCCCCCCCTCTCCACTTCTCCCTCTCTCCCCTCTCATCTCCCTCTCTCCTCCTCTCCCCATCTCCTCTTCTCCACCTCTCCTGTTCTCCCCCTCTCCCCCCTCTCCCCTCTCCCCCCTCTCCTCTTCTCACTCTCCCCCCATCTCCACCCTCTCCTCTTCTCCCCCTCCCCACTCCTCTCCCCCTCTCCCCCTTTTCCCCCTCTCCTCTTCTCCATCACTCCCCCTCTCCACCCTCTCCTCTTCTCCCTCTCCATCCTCCTCTCCCCCCTCCTCTCCTCTCCTCCACTCCTCTTCTCCCTCTCTCCCCCTCTCCCCCTCTCCCCCCTCCTCTCCTCTCCTCCGCTCCTATTCTCCCTCTCTGCTCCTCTTTCCTTCTCCTCCTCTCCCTCTCACCATCTCTCTCCCCTCTCTTTTCTTCTCCCCTGTCCCCCTCTCCCCCTCCCATCGTCTCCCTCTTCCCCCTCTCCCCTCTCTTCTTCTTCCTCTCTCCCCTCCCCCCATCATCTCTTCTCTCCCTCTCCACCCTCTCCCCCCTCTCCTCCTCTGCCTCTCTCCTCCTCTCCCCCCTCTCCTCCTCTCCCTCTCTCCTCCTCTCCACCTCTCCTCCTCTTCCTCTCTCCCCCCTCTCCTCCTCTCCCCCTCTCCTCTTCTCCCTCTCTCACCCTCTCCCCCTCTCCTCTTCTTCCCTCTCCCCCTCTCCCCCTCTCCTTATCTCCTCCTCTCCCCCCTCTCCACCTCTCCCTCTCTCCCTCTCTCCTCCTCTCCCCATCTCCTCTTCTCCACCTCTCCTGTTCTCCACCTCTCCCCCCTCTCCCCTCTCCCCCCTCTCCTCTTCTCACTCTCTCCCCATCTCCACCCTCTCCTCTTCTCCCTCTCTCCCCCTCTCCCCCTCTCCTCTCCTCTCCCCCCTTGCTCCCCCTTTTCCCCCCCTCACCTCTTCTCCATCACTCCCCCTCTCCACCCTCTCCTCTTCTCCCTCTCTCCTCCTCTCCCCCCTCCTCTCCTCTCCTCCTCTCCTCTTCTCCCTCTCTCCCCTCTCCTCTCCTCTCCCCCTCTCCCCCTTTCCCCCCTCCCCTCTTCTCCATCACTCTCCCTCTCCACCCTCTCCTCTTCTCCCTCTCTCCCCTTTCTCCCCCCTCCTCTCCTCTCCTCCTCTCCTCTTCTCCCTCTGCTCCTCTCTCCTTCTCCTCCTCTCCCTCTCGCCATCTCTCCCCCCTCTATTTTCTTCTCCCCTCTCCCTCTCTCCCCCTCTCTCCCTCTCCTCTTCTCCCTCTCTGCTCCTCTCCCCCTCTCCTCCTCTCCCCTCTCCTCTTCTACCTTTCTCCCCCTCTCCACCCTCTCCTCTTCTCCCTCTTTCCCCCTCTCCCCCTCTCCTCTCCTCCTCCCCTCCTCTCCTCCTCTCCTCTTCTCCTCCTCTCCTTCTCTCAACCCCCTCTCCCTCTCTCCTCCTCTCCCCACTCTCCTCTCCTACTCTCCCCCCTCTTCCCCTCTTCTTTTCCCTCCCCTTACATTATATAATATATATTTGAGGAGGGGAGGGAGAGAGAGAGAGAGAGAGAGAGGGAGGGAGGGAGGAGGAAGAGAGTAATGTGGCAGATGTTGAGAGGGGGAGGGAAAGGGGAGAAGAGAGGGAGGAGAGGGAGAGATGGGAGAGAGAAAAAATATTATTATCACAGACTTCTCATAAGTGATGTCATCATAACCAGTAACCTTTTCCTTTCTTGGCCCAGCCCAGCCTGACCCTGACATATAGCATCAGGCCTGTTGAGTTGACTTGGGTAACAGACCTCTAGCTTCTACACCACATCCCCCCTTCTCCTGCTCTAACATGAGACCTCATCAGTACTCATTTTGGGTGCTGGTACTGTTTATATTTAGGTGCTGGAACATTAACCAATATTCTATAAGAGGTGAACTCAAGCAGTAGAAAGTTTGATGTGACTTTCCCAAGTCAAGCACTGATGATAATTTAAGATATTATAGCACACACTATGTGAACTTTGCTGCTCTGTCAGCAGTTTCCTGTGGGGGTTTTCAAAACCCCTAATTTTGCTGCATTTAGCTGAGTTCAACCTGTGATCCAAGATAAGTTGCTAAGAAGTTTATCTCACATCAAAGACCTAATGAACTAATGAGATATAAGTCATATAGCCTAGCAGTATTGTCCACTCTTCAGTCCACTCTTCATGACAGTAGACTTGTATAGCTCAGTGGAGCCCCAGTTAGAGACAGATATGATACCTGCAGTGATATTGATGATCCTGTTCTGGAGCACAGGTAGGATGCTGTTATACTGATATACACTTATGACAATTACTGAGAGATGATTTGATATTGTAAGATATATGATCATTTACAGGGCTAGTAAAAGAAAATACAACTGAAAGCAGACAGTAAAAATCTGTCTCAAAGCAGAACAATGATGTGATCACCTGTAAATGTACTTTACTATAGCATAATTGTCCATCTGGGGACAGGCACTAATGTCAGTTAAGTTGTGATGGTGTCATTCATCTGACTGTTGTATATTCAGTGTGTCAACAACTGATTATATCTGTCTCTGTGTAAACGAATTAGAGTATATATTATATATTATATTGGTCTTATGTTAGTGTAGGAGAATGGGTGGTGTAGATGCTAGAGGTCTGTGACCTGAGTCAAGCTCAACAGGCCTGATGCTATATGTCAGGAAGAGAGAGAGAGGACAGAAAGGAGGGGGTGGGGAGGGCAGAGGAGAGAGTGGTGGAGAGAGGATGGAGGGGGCAGAGGAGGGGAGGGAGATAGAGAGGGAGAGAGAAGGGAGAGGAGAGAGAGGGAGATTCCAAAAGAGATAGGGCTGACAGATTAACATGCAGTCAGCTGAATATCTTTTCATCACTGAATTCTCACCAGTGATGTCATCATAACCAGTAACCTTTTCTACTCTTCCACTCAGCTTGACCCTGACCTCTGAAACAACAGACACATTTTTAAAAATAAATTAGATATAAACTCATCTGGAAAGAGTGTTACACATTTCCATTTATAGTGTGTGTACACATGGGTGTTGTTGCATCATACCAACAATTAGCCTATCTTCCCCAGCACATCATGAAAGGTCATGTTGATGTTCATTTAACCTCTGCCTCTTTCTCTCTCTCTCTCATCCTCTGACTCCTCTCTCTCTCTCTCTCTCTCTCTCTCTCTCTCTCTCTCTCTCTCTCTCTCTCTCTCTCTCTCTCTCTCTCTCTCTCTCAGATATCCAGGCTCAAAGCATCAGTCCACCAGGTAGGTAGAGTTTAAATCTACAGTGATTATAGCAGTTCAATACTAGTCTACTTTATTATCCCACATGGAGAAATTCATGTGTCCATACACACCATTCTAAAACCGAATAACAAGTACTGTTTTATGGCACTACTAATACTTGTCAACCACAAAGCATTACTGCTGTTAGAATAACAGAAGCCCTGTCATAATCTGTCCTCACCACTGTGTTTTCCTCTCTGCTGTTTACAGCTGAACACTCAGTCAGACTGGTGAATGGGACCAGTTCCTGTTCTGGGACAGTGGAAGTCTTTTATGAAGGAGAGTGGTTAGGTCTATGTTCTATGTGGTGGTGGGGCATGAGAGAGACTAAGGTTGTGTGTAGAGAGCTGGGCTGTGGGAATGCTATAGCTACATCTAGACAACCTCTGGTTGAAGATGGAAGAGGAGGAGCCATACTAATGAGTAGATGTAGTGGAGATGAGTCTACTATTAGAGAGTGTGACATCATACGAAGTCTACCTGGTGTCTGTTATGGTGGATATATTCATCATGTGATCTGTTCAGGTAAGAGACTGGTAATATTGAGAGATTTAATTTGTACATTATACAAGATTAGCATATATCATGTTTTATGTGTTTTTTCATTTAAAGAGGGAGAGATGTTAGATGTATTTAAACATTATATTTGTGTTTGTCATATTCATTTATGAGAGATGTGCATGGGCAGATCATTGTAGTTCAGATGTTACTGAAGTGAAGCTGCCTGATGGATGTCCAGCTGTTTATTTTCTATAAAGTGAAGTGAACTTATTCCTGTCTCCTGCCTGCATTATTCCCAACCCTGTCCTGAGTGACTAAGAACCCATTTCTACCTCTTACAGTATCAAACATAGCAACCTACAATCTTTTATCCAACATATTTGTGTTTAGTCCTTGACAGTGTCATCAACAAAACGGATTGAATGTTCCACCAACTCTTTTTCTCCAGAGTCTGTGCAGCTTGTGGATGGAGATGGTCTCTGCTCTGGGAGACTGGAGGTGAAGTCCAATCAGTCCTGGGCCTCAGTGTGTGAAGCTGACTTTGACCAGCAGGATGCAGAGGTAGTCTGTGGGGAGCTTGGCTGTGGGGCTCCTGCAGCTCTACAGGGGGGGCTCTATGGAGAAGGTGAGGGTCAGACCTGGGATAAAGAGTTCCAGTGTAAAGGCAATGAGTCCCTTCTCCTGGACTGTGACACCTCAGACAGAAAAAACAACACCTGCCTACCTGGTAATGCTGTTGGACTCACCTGCTCAGGTAAGAAACAGTTTGTCACTCAATCAACATTGTTTCTCACATGGAGTGAAGAATATGAGAGGCAATATAGGTGTGTTTTAGTGAGAAAATAGTAAGATTACTGTCTCTCTCTCTTCTTTTCTCAGAGCCTGATGATGTGAGGCTGGTGGGAGGAGGCAGTCGCTGTGCTGGTGGAGTGGAGCGGTACAACCAGGGAGAGTGGAGGACTGTGGGAACTGTAGACTGGAAGAAGGAGGCTGTAGCTGCAGTAGTGTGTAGACAGCTGGGTTGTGGCTCCACTGTTTCAGTTCTACCTGGAAACATCACTAGAGGGTTTGGAGTTGACTGTTCTGGGTCTGAGTCTTCACTGAGGTTGTGTTGGAGAACAAATTATCTCCTTCCTGTATTCACAGTGATCTGCTCAGGTAATAACAATATATTATAATTATATTCAACTGATTTCCTTCATTCATACAACTTCCTCTGCACCTCTCACAATGACTGTTTAGCTTGTAAGTCTGCTTTGCAAAACAGATCACTCAGTCAAGTAGGAATAAAATACAACTTAAATATCCCAGAATGCTTTTGTATTTGAACGTTATCTCAGTGAACGTCTCTACTCACTGCCACTGTCACATGTCAGTTATTGTCATATCTAAATGAGGAAAGTAGTTGAGGAGCTACGTTTTCTTTTTCTCTCCTCTTGTTCCAGATGTCCAGCTTCAGCCTAATATCAACATATGTTGTCTCAGTGACTGTAGGCCCACTACTCATGTTGCCCTGTGAGGGAGGGTGGCTAGCACTGTTACATGCTGATGTTATTGTCATATCTATAGGAAACTAGTTGAAGAGGTTTTTCTTGTTCTCTTTTATTGTTACAGATCTCCTGGTCCAGCCTGATATCTTCCTGACTGACTCAATGGGAGGGGTCTCCAGGGGACACCAGGGGCCCGAAGTGTTTAGGGGCTACAACTTCACCATCACCTGCTCCACTCAGCCACAGTACCCAGGAGGCTCCTTCCTCCTCACGTTCACCGGCTCCAACAGAACCCAGACCCAACCAGCTGTCAATCACTCTGCTGCCTTCCTCTTCCCTGCTGCAGATGGCTCCCACCAAGGGAACTACAGCTGTGTTTATGACAATTATGTTTTCTCTCATAACTTCTCCTCTGAGAGAGAGCTCCTCTCCCTCACCGTCACAGGTAACTGAACATGATCCAGACTTCTAACTTTGTCATTGACATATTTCCCACAGATCTATGTGATGATGACCAGTCCCCTCATCAAAGGTGTTTCTGTTTGCAGCCTCTCCTCTGCCAGCCTTCATCATCAGACACGTTGTAGTGCTGCTGATCCTACTGACAGCCATCACCACCATCTACCTGTACTACAAGGTAAAGACAGTTACTCAGACGTTACAAGTCATTTAAATGTTTGTGTCTATGAGCAGGGTTCAGATTCTACATTGGTCTATATCTGTGTTTAAGGTGTGTTATTAACTCGGCTCTCGAGTGGCGCAGTGGTCTAAGGCACTGCATCACATTGCTAGCTGTGCCACTAGAGATCCTGGTTCGAATCCTGGCTCTGTCGTAGCCGGCCGCGACCGGGAGACCCATGGGGCGGCGCACAATTACGGGGCGGCAGGTAGCTTAGTGGTTAAGAGCGTTGTGCCAGTAACCGAAAGGTCGCTGGTTCTAATCCCCGAGCCGACTAGGTGAAAAATCAGTCGATGTGCCCTTGAGCAAGGCACTTAACCCTAATTGCTCCTGTAAGTCGCTCTGGATAAGAGCGTCTGCTAAAATGACAAACTATTGGCTCAGCGTCGTCCAGGGTAGGAGAGGGAATGACCGGCAGGGATGTAGCTCAATTAGTAGAGCATGGCGTTTTCAACGCCAGGGTTGTGGGTTTGATTCCCATGGGGGGCCAGTATAAAAAATGATGTATGTACTCACTAGCTGTAAGTCGCTCTGGATAAGAGCGTCTGCTAAATGACGTTAAAAAAAAAATTTACCAGATGAGAATGAGAGGCGCGCGGAGAATGAGAGGCGCGCAGAGAACGAGACACAGAGACACACACACACACAGAGAGAACGAGAGACCGGGATTTTAATAATAGCTGAAAAGTTCAGAATTAGTTTATCTTTCTAGAACCTTGGAAGACATCTAAAAAGAGTGACAGCAAGCACCATTATTGCTTTTAGTTTGTTTTTTTGCAACCATGGTAACATGGGGTTTTGGTAACATGGGGTTTTAATTATTTTTAGAGAGTAGCTCAATTACGTCTGTTTTGTGTTCCAGAATGTATTGCTGCTTTTAGCTTTTGTCTTTATGTCTTTATCTTATTTAGTGTTTCTCTTAGATTCTTTATCTTGAAGTGTTTCCATTATTAGTCCATGACTGACTCACTCACTCACTCTTGGTGCTGTGTCTCCCTAGACCACCAGGAGGCAGAAGAGAGTGAACAGGGTGAGCAGCATGGATCTTTATGTTGATGCCAATGCCATGGAGATGGTCTCTCTGAGCTCCAGAGCTGAAGCTGGACCGGGAGAGGAGAGAGCAGCCCAGGGGACTGAGTAGGAGTAGAATGATGCTGACCCTACATGCTGATCTTAGGTCAGTTTTGTGTTTTGAACTCGATGGTCAGCAGTGGACTTGTGTTTAAAATGTGGTGACAAACCTTAAGTGGTTCTAATTTTAATAACACAAGTTAAGAATTAGTTTATCTTTTTATAACCTTGGAAGAAATCTAAAAGGAGTGATTGTAACCACCATTATTCATTTTTGTTTGTTTTGTACCACCATGGTACCATGGGGTTTTGGTAACATGGGGTTTGGGTACCATGGGGTTTTGGGTAACATGGGGTTTTGGGTACCGTTGGGTTTTGGGTAACATGGGGTTTTGGTAACATGGGGTTTTGGTACCATGGGGTTTTGGTAACATGGGGTTTTGGGTAACATGGGGTTTTGGGTAACATGGGGGTTTGGGTAACATGGGGTTTTGGTAACATGGGGTTTTGGGTAACATGGTGTTTTGGGTAGCGTGGGGTTTTGGTAACATGGGGTTTTGGGTAACATGGGGTTTTGGGTAACATGGGGTTTTGGTAACATGGGGTTTTGGGTAACATGGTGTTTTGGGTAGCGTGGGGTTTTGGTAACATGGGGTTTTGGGTAACATGGTATTTTGGGTAGCGTGGGGTTTTGGTAACATGGGGTTTGGGTAACATGGGGTTTTGGTAACATGGGGTTTTGGGTAACATGGGGTTTTGGTAACATGGGGTTTTGGTAACATGGGGTTTTGGGTAACATGGGGTTTTGGGTAACATGGGGTTTTGGGTAACATGGGGTTTTGGTAACATGGGGTTTTGGGTAACATGGGGTTTTGATTATTTTTAGAGAGTACCTCAATTAGGTTTGTTTTGTGTTCCAGAATGTATTGCTGCTTTTAGCTTTTGTCTTTATGTCTTTATCTTATTTAGTGTTTCTCTTAGATTCTTTATCTTGAAGGGTTTCCATTATTAGTCCATGTATTATTATAATCATCTGGTCATTCTTTGTATTTTGAAACATCTGAATAAAGGGGTCATTTTAGTTTGTTGGGGTTTGTTTTGTTGCTGTTGTTTACCTCTCATGATGTTATTGATTATACATTTTATGATATTGACTGATGTAGATTATTGTTATGTTGTTAGTAGTATAGATATAATGATGTTATTCATTATAAATATTATGGTATTGATTATTATGTAGATTATTGTTATGATGTTTGTACTATATAGAGATATTTGTTTTATTCTCTTATGATCTGTGGGTTACAGAGAAAGTATAGTACTTAGTTCAGGTCTGATATACATTAAATTGTGAATATGCTGTGTGCAAATCAATCAATTAATCAAATTAAAGTAAATAAATATGGTAATATATATCAATGATCTCGAAGGTATTGTTGAGAAGTGTTTATTTCATATTTGTGATGTGAGTGCAGATTATGTTGATGTTATGTTATTTACCCTTTACAGATAAAGACCTGTTGCTCTCTAAACTGCCATGTAATCACTGAATGCTTTTAATAAACTCACAGGCTGTCAGTCTGGTGTGATTTCTCTCTTGGAAAGACTACAACATACAGTATGAATTAACTGAGATCAGTCTTGTGTGATTTCCAACCAAGTTTTTCACACATATGATAATGATAGTAGATAGCTGGATGGAAGCAGTGTAGAAAAAGTAACCAACTGTCATACTTGAGTAAAAGAAAAGATACCTTCATAGAAAATGACTCAAGTAAAAGTGAAAGTCACCCAGTAAAACATTTGGTTTTAAATATACTTCATGATCAAGAAAAAAAGTATTCCACTACTAACAGAGGAATAGGGGGAAGTGTTCCACTACTAACAGAGGAACAGGGGGAAGTGTGTTCCACTACTAACAGAGGAATAGGGGGAAGTGTGTTTCACTACTAACAGAGGAACAGGGGGAAGTGTGTTCCACTACTAACAGAGGAACAGGGGGAAGTGTGTTACACTACTAACAGAGGAATAGGGGGAAGTGTGTTTCACTACTAACAGAGAAACAGGGGGAAGTGTGTTCCACTACTAACAGAGGAACAGGGGGAAGTGTGTTCCACTACTAACAGAGGAACAGGGGGAAGTGTGTTCCACTACTAACAGAGGAAAAGGGTGAAGTGTGTTCCACTACTAACAGAGGAACAGGGGGAAGTGTGTTCCACTACTAACAGAGGAACAGGGGGAAGTGTGTTCCACTACTAACAGAGGAACAGGGGGAAGTGTGTTCCACTACTAACAGAGGAACAGGGGGAAGTGTGTTCCACTACTAACAGAGGAACAGGGGGAAGTGTGTTCCACTACTAACAGAGGAACAGGGGGAAGTGTTCCACTACTAACAGAGGAACAGGGGGAAGTGTGTTCCACTACTAACAGAGGAACAGGGGGAAGTGTGTTCCACTACTAACAGAGGAACAGGGGGAAGTGTGTTCCACTACTAACAGAGGAACAGGGGGAAGTGTGTTCCACTACTAACAGAGGAACAGGGGGAAGTGTGTTCCACTACTAACAGAGGAACAGGGGGAAGTGTGTTCCACTACTAACAGAGGAACAAGGGGAAGTGTTCCACTACTAACAGAGGAACAGGGGGAAGTGTGTTCCACTACTAACAGAGGAACAGGGGGAAGTGTGTTTCAGTACTAACAGAGGAACAGGGGGAAGTGTGTTCCACTACTAACAGAGGAACAGGGGGAAGTGTTTTCCACTACTAACAGAGGAACAGGGGGAAGTGTGTTTCACTACTAACAGAGGAACAAGGGGAAGTGTGTTTCACTACTAACAGAGGAACAGGGGGAAGTGTTCCACTACTAACAGAGGAACAGGGGGAAGTGTGTTCCACTACTAACAGAGGAACAGGGGGAAGTGTGTGTGTGTTTGTGTGCGTGTGTACCAGCTTTGTCTCACTCAAATGCCCATTCCAGCAGACTGTGCTCTCTCTCTCTCTCTCTCTCTCTCTCTCTCTCTCTCTCTCTCTCTCTCTCTCTCTCTCTCTCTCTCTCTCTCTCTCTCTCTCTCTCTCTCTCTCTCTCTCTCTCTCTCTCTCTCTCGTCTCTCTAATTTCAATTTAAGGGCTTTATTGGCATGGAAAACATATGTTAACATTGCCAAAGCAAGTGAAGTAGATAGTAAACAAAAGTGAAATAAACAATAAATATTAACAGTAAACATTACACTCAGAAGTTCCAAAAGAATAAAGGCATTTCAAATGTCATATTATGTATATATACAGTGTTGTAACAATGTGCAAATAGTTAAAGTACAAATGGGAAAATAAATAAACATAATATGGGTTGTATTTACAATGGTATTTGTTCTTCACTGGTTGACCTTTTCTTGTGGCAACAGGTCACAAATCTTGCAGCTGTGATGGCACACTGTGGTTTTTCATTCTCTCTCTCTCTCTCTCTCTCTCTCTCTCTCTCACTCTCTCTCTCTCTCACACACACACACACACACACACACACACACATACACATACACACACTCCTTCTCTGGCTTTGGTTGATGACAGAGAAAGGGAGAGGTGCATAGCTACACTCCAATTCTGTAAGTTTGGGTGTGTGTGTTCAGAACTCTGGTGGTATTCTAGACATGATCTTGCTAGGGAGTGTCCACTCCAGTACATGTGTAGTATAAGGATGTGTTGAGGCCTAAAGGGACCCTGTGTTTAACTCACACACTGCAACAAGACGGCTGTAGTAGCTTTTGGTTTATTGAAGAACAACTGTTGTCTCCATTGAGCACAAAGTTGTGGTCCAGGTAGTTGTTTTATGATTGACTGAAAGAGGGGGACTTTCAGAGTGAGACTGATGTCTGTTGATTGGATAGTAGTTCATTAAATGTCAGGTTGGTTGTCTATTGGTTATTTCTTGGTTGGTTGAACATTGGTTGGTTGGTTGAATGTTGGGCCTAGATGTATAGTCATTGGCTTGTTGGCTGAATGTCAGGTTGGTTGAACATAGACCATTGTTGATAGGCTGTTAGTTTTCATTAGGTTGTATTTTGGTTGTTTTGTTGGTTAGACTGGTTCCTAGGAGGAGGAAGAGGAAGAGGAGGCTGAGCTGTGACAGTATGACATCATTCTCCCCTTACCTGCTGAGAGAGAGAGAGAGAGAGAGAGAGAGAGAGAGAGAGAGAGAGAGAGAGAGAGAGAGAGAGAGAGAGAGGGAGAGAGAGAGAGAGAGAGAGAGAGAGAGAGAGAGAGAGAGGGAGAGAGAGAGAGAGAGAGAGAGAGAGAGAGGGAGAGAGAGAGAGAGAGAGAGAGAGAGAGAGAGAGAGAGAGAGAGAGAGAGAGAGAGAGAGAGAGACAGAGAGAGAGAGAGAGAGAGAGAGAGAGAGAGAGAGAGAGAGAGAGAGAGAGAGAGAGAGAGAGAGAGAGAGAGAGAGAGAGAGAGAGAGAGAGAGAGAGAGAGAGAGAGAGAGACAGAGAGAGAGAGAGAGAGAGAGAGAGAGAGAGAGAGAGAGAGAGATAGAGGGGGAGAGAGAGAGAGAGAGA
Organism: Coregonus clupeaformis; assembly: GCF_020615455.1. Taxonomy (NCBI): domain Eukaryota; kingdom Metazoa; phylum Chordata; class Actinopteri; order Salmoniformes; family Salmonidae; genus Coregonus; species Coregonus clupeaformis. Next base: position 22,151 of record NW_025535933.1, on the reverse strand, counting down.
GAGAGATACATGAGAGACTTACTGTATACACCATATTTATGGGAATAGGCTGCCATTTGGTACAGTACATCACCAGGGAGTAGCTACCTCTGGGACCGAACGTCTTCTGGTTATTTCTTGGTTGGTTGAACATTGGTTGGTTGGTTGAATGTTGGGCCTAGATGTATAGAGAGAGAGAGAGAGAGAGAGAGAGGAGAGAGAGAGAGAGAGAGAGAGAGAGAGAGAGAGAGAGAGAGAGAGAGAGAGAGAGAGAGAGAGAGAGAGAGAGAGAGAGAGAGAGAGAGAGAGAGAGAGAGAGAGAGAGAGAGAGAGAGAGAGAGAGAGAGAGAGAGAGATACATGAGAGACTTACTGTATACACCATATTTATGGGAATAGGCTGCCATTTGGTACAGTACATCACCAGGGAGTAGCTACCTCTGGGACCGAACGTCTATTGGTTATTTCTTGGTTGGTTGAACATTGGTTGGTTGGTTGAATGTTGGGCCTAGATGTATAGTCATTGGCTTGTTGGCTGAATGTCAGGTTGGTTGAACATAGACCATTGTTGATAGGCTGTTAGTTTTCATTAGGTTGTATTTTGGTTGTTTTGTTGGTTAGACTGGTTCCTAGGAGGAGGAAGAGGAAGAGGAGGCTGAGCTGTGACAGTATGACATCATTCTCCCCTTACCTGCTGAGAGAGAGAGAGAGAGAGAGAGAGAGAGAGAGAGAGAGAGAGAGAGAGAGAGAGAGAGAGAGAGAGAGAGAGAGAGAGAGAGAGAGAGAGAGAGAGAGAGAGAGAGAGAGAGAGAGAGAGAGAGGAGAGAGAGAGAGAGAGAGAGGGAGAGAGAGAGAGAGAGAGAGAGAGAGAGAGAGAAGAGAGAGAGAGAGAGAGAGAGACAGAGAGAGAGAGAGAGAGAGAGAGAGAGAGAGAGAGAGAGAGAGAGAGAGAGAGAGAGGGAGAGAGAGAGATAGAGGGAGAGAGAGAGAGAGAGAGAGAGATACATGAGAGACTTACTGTATACACCATATTTATGGGAATAGGCTGCCATTTGGTACAGTACATCACCAGGGAGTAGCTACCTCTGGGACCGAACGTCTTCATTTAATAGTTAGTGCAGTAGGGCTTCTCATCATGCTGAAACACAATGCACAGAAAACATCTTAGTTCATTAGATACATAGATATACACAGATAGATAGATTGATAGATAGATAGATAGATAGATAGATAGATAGATAGATAGATAGATAGATAGATAGATAGATAGATAGATAGATAGATAGATAGATAGATAGATAGATAGATAGATAGATAGATAGATAGATAGATAGATAGATAGATAGATAGATAGATAGATAGATAGATAGATAGATAGATAGATAGATAGATAGATAGATAGATAGATAGATAGATAGATAGATAGAGATTCCCCCCTCCATCTCTCTCCCCTCCCCCTTCTCTCCCTGACTTACTCTCTCTCCCCCTTCCCTTCCTCCTCTCCCTCCTACATCTCCCCCTCCACGTTATACCTCCCTCCCTCTCTCCCTCCCTCCCTGTTGATACTATCTCCCTCCCTCCCTCCTTCCCACCCTCCCTCCCTCCCTCCCTCCCTCCCTCCCTCCCTCCCTCCCTCTCCCCTGTCTTTGTACCTCAGCATGTTGTCCTGGGGTCAGCTGTCTATGACACTGTTGATACTACCTTTCCCCCTCTCTCTCTCTCTCTCTCTCTCTCTCCATACCTCTGCATGTTGTCCTGGGGTCAACTGTCTCTGACACTGTTGACACTTCAGACACAGAGGGTGGTAGTCACGCCCCAACGACCTCTTCTTCTCACCTGGACCAATGGGGTTCAAGGATACCAAGGGTTAGAGGTCAAATGTCTGTCATGAACCAATGGGGTTAGAGGATAGCAGGGATTAGAGGTCAAATGGTGTCTGCCATTCAGAGAGAGATCTGCACTGTGACTGGAGAGTTACCTGTTAGGTTCCTGTTAGAGTTGCTAAGCTACCGGTAATATACCAAAGTTACTGGAATGTTCTATGGTAACTTTGGAAATTTATACTTGAGTAACTTTTTTAAAAAGTATTCCTATATAGTGTGTCTGTGTCCATATTGTCCATGCGTTTTCAAAAGAAAATAGCCTAATTAATGAAAAAAGCATCTAATCAACAATGGCATTATTTTAAATTAATTCTGCAACTCTGACAACTATTTACTTTTTTCCCAACTGCCACCAGTTTGGCGCCAACACATTTACAACAAAGACATATTGACAGTCAAATAAATATATATAAAGTATATTTCATGCTGAAACCCTCATATTAAACACCAATGCTATTTACTAAGTTCATGGTTTATATTTGCAACCCTAGTTCCTGTACCGGACACATGCAAATAATGCAAGTCCCTAAAGGAAAGGAAGCCAAGTTAGTATTTGAACAAAGCCGGAATGTGAGACAACAGTCTGCTGCCTCATATCAACTGAGGACTTAAGACACAGGAAAGGAAAGGAGGCCAGGTGAATGGAAGCCAGGTTAGACTATTGGAACCCAGCCTCTGAAGGAAATGAAGCCAGGTTAGACTATTGGAACCCAGCCTCTGCAGGAAAGGAAGCCAGGTTAGACTATTGGAACCCAGCCTCTGCAGGAAAGGAAGCCAGGTTATACTATTGGAACCCAGCCTCTGTAGGAAAGGAAGCCAGGTTAGACTATTGGAACCCAGCCTCTGCAGGAAAGGAAGCCAGGTTAGACTATTGGAACCCAGCCTCTGAAGAAAAGGAAGCCAAGTTAGACTATTGGAACCCAGCCAGTCAAGGAAAAGAGACCAGTTTAGGGTGTTGGAACTTATCCCGGGATGAAAAGAAGGCCGGTTAGAAAGGAAAGGACACCAGGTTAGAGTGTTGGAGCATAGCCGGTGTGTTAGAGAACAGTCTGCTCCCTCAGAGAAGCCACTTCCTGTTGTCTGTGTGTGAGTCATGACAGACTGTTCAGAGCATGGAGACACACACACACACACACACGCACACAGACACACAGACACACAGACACACGCACACAATAGGAAAGATATAACGATTGAAGCTAGAAAAGATTTGTGAGCGATGCCTCTCAGAAACCTGTAACTATTCCATAATTCTATGGCATCTCTGACCCACTGTATGACACTGCAAACACACACACACACACACACACACACACACACACACACACACACACCCACACATTGCACTCACCAAAGTAGACGGGTTTCCCACAGATGGGACAGTAGCCCACCATGATAGATGGTATTCCTGACACTGTTATTTAGCAGACAGCAAGTGTGGACGTAGAGAGTGTGAGTGTGAGATGGAGAAAGTGTGTGTGTAGAGAGAGAGAAAGTGTCTGTAGAGAGAGAGAATGTGTGTGTGAGAGAGTGTGTAGAGAAAACGTGTGTGTGTGTCAGAGAGATGTACAGGAAATAGGTTCAACTCTCTGAATGTGACGTGTTCTGATGACAGAACCAGGATGTGGCGAGTACCTTGTCACAGCGAGACAAAGAAAAATAATTTCAAAAGAAAATGCTATATCAACACATTGGTGTCACTGATAATACAAAATATACATAGAAATAGGACAAAGTTATGTTATGAAATGATATGATACATATAACTAGAAAGATATGATACATAGAACTAGAAATATATGATACATAGAACTAGAAAGATATGATACATAGAACTAGAAAGATATGATACATAGAACTAGAAAGATATGATACATATAACTAGAAAGATATGATACATAGAACCAGAAAGATATGATACATAGAACCAGAAAGATATGATACATAGAACCAGAAAGATATGATACATAGAACTAGAAAGATATGATACATAGAACTAGAAAGATATGATACATAGAATTAGAAAGATATGATATATAGAACTAGAAAGATATGAACAAAAAAGGCTGTGAAAACATGTCATTGTGGTCTATTGGCTTGATCTTACTCAAAAGATCATATGAAACTACCCTTTAATTGAGTAAAAATGGTTGAAATAGAAAAATAATCGTCATCAAGATATCATTATGTTATTCAAAAACATGCGTGTCACAATTATTGGCTGCCCTATAAATTATTTTGAACAAAACCTAATTGAGTGCATTTGTAAAGTATTCAGACCCCTTGACTTTTTCCACACTTTGTCTTATTCTAAAATTGATTAAATTGTTTTTTTTCCTCATCAATCTACACACAATACCCCATAATGACAAAATGAGAACAGGTTTTTAGACTTTTTTATAAATGTATTAAAAATAACAAATGGAAATATTACATTTACATAAGTATTCAGACCCTTTACTCAGTACTTTGTTGAAGCACCTTTGGCAGCGATTACAGCCTCGAGTCTTCTTGGGTATGACGCTACAAGCTTGGCACACCTGTATTTGAGGAGTTTCTCCCATTCTTCTCTGCAGATCCTCTCAAGCTCTGTCAGGTTGGATAGGGTGTGTCGCTGCACAGCTATTTTCAGGTCTCTCCAGAGATGTTAGATCGGGTTCAAGTCCGGTTTCTGGCTGGGCCACTCAAGGACATTCAAAGACTTGTCCCGAAGCCACTCCTGCGTTGTCTTGGCTGTGTGCTTAGGGTCGTTGTCCTGTTGGAAGGTGAACCTTAGCCCCAGTCTGAGGTCCTGAGCGCTCTGGAGCAGGTTTTCATCAATGATTTCTCTGTAAATTGCTCTGTTCATCTTTCCATTGATCCTGACTAGTCTCCAAATCAAATCAAATCAAATTGTATTTGTCATGTGCCGAATACAACAGGTGTAGACCTTACCGTGAAATGCTTACTTACAAGCCCTTAACCAACAATGCAGTTCAAGAAATAGAGTTAAGAAAATATTTACTAAATACACTAAAGTAAAAAAATAAATAAAAATTAACACAATAAAATAATAACGAGGCTATATACAAGGGGTACTGGTACTGAATCAATGTGTGGGGGTACAGGTTAGTTGAGGTAATTTGTACATTTAGGTAGGGGTAAAGTATCTATGCATAGATAATAAACAGCGAGTAGCAGCAGTGTAAAAACAAAGGGGGGAGGTGTCAATGTAAATAGTCTGGGTGGCCATTTGATTAATTGTTCAGCAGTCTTATGGCTTGGGGGTAGAAGCTGTTAAGGAGCCTTTTGGACCTAGACTTGGCACTCTGGTACCGCTTGCTGTGCGGTAGCAGAGAGAACAGTCTATGACTTGGGTGACTGGAGTCTTTGACAATTTTTTGGGCCTCCCTTCTGACACATCCTAGTATATAGGTCCTGGATGGCAGGAAGCTTGGCCCCAGTGATGTACTGGGCCGTACGCACTACCCTCTGTAGCGCCTTACGGTCAGATGCCGAGCAGTTGCCATACCAGGCGGTGATGCAACCGGTCAGGATGCTCTCGATGGTGCAGCTGTAGAACTTTTTGAGGATCTTGGGACCAATGTAAAATCTTTTCAGTCTCCTGAGGTGGAAAAGGCGTTGTCGTGCCCTCTTCACGACTGTCTTGGTGTGTTTGGACCATGATAGTTTGTTGGTGATGTTGACACCAAGGAACTTGAAACTCTCGACCCGCTCCACTACAGCCCCGTCGATGTGAATGGGGCGTGTTCCCAGTCCCTGTCCCTGAAAATCCTCCCCACAGCATGATGCTGCCACCACCATGCTTCACCGTAGGGATGGTGCCAGGTTTCCTCCAAACGTGATCTCATCCCAGGTAAGAGGGGGAGTGGCAGCAGCAGCAGGTTCTCCCCATGTGAGCTGAGTCCAGTGGGCCAGTCCTGTATCCCCCCTCCCAGACAGCGACAGTGGTCTGAACCATGGCTAGCTATCCACATTTTGGCTTGACTAAACAAGGTCTACCAAGAGGGAAGAAGGGAGAGCAAGGTAGAGGAAGAGAAAGAGGGAGGAGAGGAAGGAGGAAAGGGAGAAAAGGGTTCTCTCCATCACGACTGTAAGAAGGAAAGGAGGGAGTAGGCCGAGCAAGAGGAAGAGGAAGAGGTGGAAGATGACAAGGAGAGTTGATCTGTCCATCACTACCATAATGAGATCTCTTCTGAGGGCTCTTGTTCTCTCCTCTTTCCCACAGAGGAGCACCATTCGCAGGCAGCCCAGAGCAGACTATCCCCTGAGAGAAGGCTAGCCCCTGGAGGTTTCACCTTGGATTTATACAGAGAACCCCCCAGTACTCAAACTGCTTTACATTGTAGAGGGGTATCTAATCTCATTGGAGGCGACCCAATGACCCAGAAATGCTCCGTGGACAGGCTTCCTCCCTACCCCCGTTTCGCTGGCAGGGGGGCTCGTAAGAACACCCTCCCCTCCTTGACTCCAGCTCCACCCCTTCTTCACCTGCCCCCCTTATCATGTTATGAGTCTCACCGACAGGTGCCGCCCCCTGGCCTACCTGTTGCAGGTGTAAGTATGGTGTGTCGGACACAGCTGCCCTCCCCCTCCTCCCCCTCCTCCCCCTCCTCCCCTCTTTCTCCCACTCCCCCCATCTCTCGCGCTCTCTCCTCCTCCCCCTCTCTTCCCTTTAAAGCAATACTTAGACCAGGCTTTCTGCCTCCTCTACCCCTCTCCACCTCCTCTTCCATTCCTACTCTCTTTCTCTCCACCTCCTCCTCCTCCTCCTTTGTTCCCCCTCTCCCGCCCTCCAGTGAGAGAGGCAGGAGGTCACCTCGCCGTCACTCTATCCAGCTGGAGCCGCTGAGAGGGCGAGGAGGAGAGGAGGAGGAATAGAGGAAGAACAGAGGAGACAAGAGGGAGAGGAGGAGAGGAGGAGAGGAGGAGAGGGAGTGAGACACCATGTTAGCTGTTGTGGTGTGATATGTGTAGTTACTTGTAAAAACCACTATAGTATGCTGGACACTTATTTGCTGCTTGCTGACCTCAATGTGTGCATGCATATCAACAGTCTAAAGCAGTAATCTCCAATCCAAAGAATTAGTTGGAATAATTTGTTTGTTAGACATTTCCTATTTATACTGTATGGATAATAAAACCCATCCTTTATTCACTTGTGTTTTAGCTTTTTCCCCACACCCACACTGAAAGTTGTTACTGACACTAAACTTTAGTCTGTCTTGCTTTATGATAGTCACATGCCTCTACCTTTACAAGAAGTCTGTCAGTATTCTTCATGAGGGCTTTAAAGCTAATTTTAATTTGACTGTGTACTTCAAGAACATACATGTATTTTCCAAGAAAGACCTGTTACTGGCTGTGTCTGAATATCCATTCTAGCGTAATACTTACTTAAACTGCATACTAATTTTGCCTTTGATCTAGTATAATTCACTCTTATTTTCTGACTCACTTGTTTGGCAACAGCTGATAGTCAGATAAAATGACGCGCTTTACCGAAATGAACGAATGACGGGAGTCAATGCAATCGTGCATTAGATGACGCATTCTGAGTACTATTGCCGCGTTCACATGCTAGTCGGAACTTGGAAACCTGGACATTTCAGACTTGCTTACTGGTTGTAGTTATACACTTGCCGCATTCAACGAATCAACAAGTCGGACATTTCAGAGTTTCCTTGGTCCGACTAGCATGTGAACGCGGCATACTTTCTAAATTTCACATACTAAAAAATTTAACGTTTTTATATACTATTTAGTACTCTAATATGGGTATTCGGACACTGCCTCTTTGTCTCTCACAAACTGAGCACGAGCACAGTCATTATGGCCACAGCTTCCTCTGACCTGGCAGACCACCTGTGCTGTTCCATCTGCACAGACATCTACACTGAGCCTGTGTCTCTAAGCTATCAGCACACCTTCTGCAAGAGATGCCTCCAAGACAGCCTGAATGTTGGACACCAACTCTGTCAAGAGGGCAGGGCTCTGGTCAGAGACAGAATCTTCCAGATCAACAGACTGATCAGGAACGTGGCCTACCAGCTGAAAATGGAGGAAGATGCTAAAAGACAGAGAGCTACAGCCGAGAGAGGAAACAGTAGAGAGATGAATGTCGTGAACATGGAGAGGCTCTGAAGCTGTTCTGTGAGACGGACAGTAAGCTGATCTCTATGATCTGCAGAGATGGGTGAGACAACAGAGGACACACATTCAAACCTATAAGAGAAGCACATGAGGATCTGAAAAAAGAGGTAGCCTCGGATTTATGCTACTTCAAGAAGGACATTAGTGTGATGGAATACTCAAGAGATGAGCAGCAAAGAGAAATGTCTCAAGCAAAAGAGTCGTCAGATCATCTCAAAGTCCAGATCAGGTTGCTTGGTTGACAAGGAGATAGTAATTGCCAGGCTGGAGGAACAGCTAAAGGAGAAGAGAGTTAAAACGGCCTCTCTTCAGTCTGAGCTGGACCTCACTGAGTCCAGACACTTCCTGCTCTAGTGGATGGAGAGGGGCTGCACTGAGATGAGGGAGAGGAGGAAGGAGGAGGAGTGGGTGGAGAGGAATATGATAGAGAGGAATATGATAGAGGGATTAGGATAGAGGGGAATATGATAGAGGGAATATATTGAGAGGAATGTGACAGAGAGGATTTGTTTCATTAGATCACTTTAAGACTTAAAACCTCTTAGGCTGACAGTCGCCGAAATCGGGCGCTAGAATTTCTTTAAAAAATATGTAAATGTTTACATGACTTTTTTGATTGATTTCCCACCGTTTTATATTTCAGAAGATATCCATCCAGACCTTCCTAGAAACAGGTAAATGTCCTCTGTCGAATAAACTTGTATTTGCCTCCCTCTGGTGGTCGGCTGCATCATTACATGCATTTATATCACTTAACTGCAACGTTAAGTCAAAGGGGCGTTCCAGGAAAAACATTTATCCAGCTTGACTGCTAAACGGCACAGCCATGGCAAAGCAATCACTGAATTAGTCTCGAGCAGGCAGAGCTAAATACATAACTTTCATAGCTCTACTATAAAGAATGCGACCTACACACTTCCTTAAACCTAAAATAAGTCAAGAAGTAATGTTGTGTGGAAGTCAAACATTTGTTCAGAACGACAAAATCGAGAACTTTACATAGCCCTTCTCCCATTGTCTATAGGAGGGATGCACACTGGTTAAATGGCCCAAATGTTAATTTAGACATTCACAAATACAGATTTTGACTATCACTAATGTCATGAAATGTTTGGCAAAGTAGTAAAGAAGGTTGTATTATACTTTTCTTGTGTACTAGATCATATGGTTTGAAAAGTTTTTTTTTTTTTCTCTCAGACATAAATGAACAATTCCAGGTGAAAGCTAAAGGTCATAGCTTCCTGGGGGGAGGGACACCACTACATTAATAAAATATTGCCCTCTTGCTAGATTGATGACTAAAGCCCTAGTGAAACAGTGCAAAATGGTTGTCAGCTCAACTGGTTAAATACAAGACCTGTTCATTGTGAAATGTATGTGTTCAAGTCTAATAATTTTGCTCTATATATTTTCTGCTCTGTATGTAATTTTATCTGTTTAAGCTGTTTGGATTGTTAATTGATATAACACAGGGCACCATTGAAAAAGAGACACTGGTCTCAATTGGGATTCCCTGTATAAATAAAGAGGAATATGATAGAGGGAATATGATAGCGTGTATTATGATGGAGTGGAATATGATGGAGAGGAATATAATAGAGGGAATATAATAGAGGGAATATGATACAGGGAATATGATGGAGGGAATATGATAGAGTAATATGATGGAGGGGAATATTATAGAGAATGAATTGAGGAATGTGTGACGCTCTTGAGCAACAAAGGTTGTCTGTTTGGTTATATAACTGGAAAGACATGGATAAGAAAATGTTCAAACTTAATTTTAAACAATACTGTTCTAAATTCATCTTATATTGATTTCCTTATTTAATAATGTATTAAACTAAAATGCTAAACATCAATGACACCTACTCTTCAATTACATTTTTTGGGCCTACATAATTACACATCCAGCTAATTTCATCCCTCTATGAGCATGCGTACCGTAAAGATAACGTAAGGATCACTCGACTGCAACAGCTCTGGTTGATTTAATCGATCAATGGCTCAGGTCACTTGACCAAGATAAACTTGTGGATGAGCTGCTTCTTGATTTTAGTGCTGCATTTGACCTTGTTGATCATATGGCTAATAGCTGAGGCCATTGAAGAGAGATGTTTTCTTGAACCCTCATTTCTTTTTTGGAACTTTGTTACTGAGGTGACATAGACTATGGAAGACTTGTTTTACTGTAGTAAGGTAGCCTATGTATTTTATTGATGATGATGATGATGATGATGATGATGATGATGAATATTGACATTAGTGGTAGGCTGAGATCGAACAAACAACCTAAGTAAGCCTGGCTGCTATTTATGATATCTAAAACATATTGACTTTTAATTAGGCAAAACACATGTCGTTTGAATAGTCAACCATTTGATATGAGTTACAGCATATTTCTTTTAATAAAAAATTAGGTTATATGGATTCATTGCATATATTAGGTATGACTGTGCTGCATAGGTACAAAAAATCTAAAATAAATAAACGAAATTGTGCCAGCATTTGATTACACATGAAAGCTGCTCTGGGTAACCATGGCAATGGGGACTCCATTGTGACATCACAAGATTCCGATTCTGGAAGGTTACCTGTTGAACAGACAAACTGAACAGTGCAAAGAGACTGATTCAACTAACCACTGACAGATTATTAATGTTCTATTTCATTAGTGAGAGAACACACTGCTTACTTCAGAGGTAGGTTGTAATATAAATTATTGTGAATGTGTTTCAGTAGTATAACTTATTTTCTAATTACTTGTGTATGAATGTGACATTTTAAGTAGACCTAACATGACTAGTGAAACTGTTGAAGAGAGATAGTTTGCTTGAGTCCTCTTTTTGTGAGAAAATGCTTCATCCTGACACCTGAGATGTCATGTTACAATTGTAGTGAGCCAGCCTAATGGCTAATGCATTCTATTGATGACAGAAAAAAAACCCTCTCTGTGTTACTCACCAACATATGTTGTAAACAATTATCTCAATAAATATGTACCAAAAGAGTAGGTTGTGTAAAAAAACAAGTACGCCTTACTAATTTGTAGCTGATTCATTTCTAATGAGAATAATATGTTCTTAATTGAATGGACATCCATTTCAAATGGTTGAATTGATAGACCTCTTTAAATTGAGGTGCACTCAGGGGCACTCAAAGAGAAGACTGGCGTTTTTACCTCCTTGGTTTTTAAAATAGATGAAACTGTACAAGTTAGGTCCTGCATGGATATAGAGTCATTTTCTACCCAAAACACAGTGTTTTCAATGATACGATGGAAGTGATTAGTGTGGTTTGTGAGAACCAGGCCCAATATGGAGTAGAGCTACATGAGGGGTTGAATAAGGCTCAATAGTAAGGTACAGAAAGAGCCTGAAGTTTGCTTTTTAAAGTCTGTGTTGTGCTTTTTCATCTGCCATGGCAACGCCTTGCATCACAATGATGATGTCATAAAGGATGTTGTTCACGAAATGATAAGAACAGCCAAAATCGATTCATTTGAACTTGGTCGCTTTTCCAGTAGCCAACTTTTTACTAGTAATTCAGATAGGCCTATTGCGTAAACATATCTGGAGCAGGATTCTCACTTGCTTAATTGTAAGTAGCTGGGAAGAAAATGCGTGCACATTGTAAAGAGATGCATTATTATTTAGTTAGCAACACCCACTTACTACAACGTAGTTCTATTTAACAATATTAATTAAAGCAAATATACGTTATTGTAAGGGCAAAATGTTCCATATGCCATGGAATGTAAGCTAACAATGTTTTGTCCTTATTTCTTTTTGTATTAGGCTACACCATGGCAATGCTTATAACTAGGGGTTTAACGATTCGTTTTAACAACGATTCGATTTGTATCACGATTCGTGGTTGTCGATACGATTCAAGGACGATATTGGTTCATTTAGAACGATACGATCCGAAACGATTCAGTGACTTGAAATCGATTCAGTAACCTTTTAGCCAAAAATTCAACCAGTGTGACTGAAATAAATACCTGGATACTGGACAGTGCAGGTGAAGTTTCCTAGATTCCTGTTTCTTGTAAGGACCGCAATGGTGGCTTGATAATTTCTCGCTCGTCGGCTTCTCCTCTGTCGTCCGCCATACTATGTTTTGTTGTCTTTGCGCCTTTGCGCTGCTGCTGGCGCGGGCGATGACGTCACGGATAGGCAGACTGAATCGAGTAATGTTTAAAGCCTTTATCATTAAAAGTGCTAAGAAAAAACATCCATATAAAGTCTGACGTGCTTAAATCCAATGGGTTATTTCCTAGTATCGATACAATCGATTTATTACATTTTAAAACGATGTTAGATTGATATATGTTGTCCAAAAGGCCAACTCGCCGAGCACAGATCGGTGTAGTTGGATCATATGAATATAAATCGATACATCGATGTAGTAGATGGATCGTTACACCCCTACTTATAACTGTTCTTGTCTAAATGTGTTGTATCGTGTCTGTCTGTTTCAGTGTATTTATGTCCTCAGTTCTTATGGTTGTCTTGTCATAAAAAATAAACAACCGTTCTATCATAGACGTTCATATCAGGATTATGTGGTTGTCTCACCTAGCTACGTTAAGTTGAATGCACTAACTAACTATAAGTCGTTCTGGATAAAAGCGTCTGATAAATGGCTAGAATGTCAAATGTTATGCTGGGTGTGGGGAATGTATTTTTACACTTAGCTGGCCCATTGGCTAGGGGACCCAGGGTTGGGACAGACTGGTGCAGAGCATCTGAGAGGACACTAGATATATATATATATATATATATATATATATATATATATATATATATATATATATATATATTGTGTGATGTATAAGTAAATAGTGCTGACTCATACAGTATGTAATGTATGTCTGTACTGAATGTGATCACTTTCATCATGTCTGTTTCTTTTCTCACGCAGAATGTGAGAGATGTGAACAACTGTCCTCTCACTGAGTTTATGGCTCACTGTATTGCCTCCCTCCCACCACTGGCTTTCACCAATCAGAGTCCTATACCAACCATGTTGCATCCCCCCTCTCCATTGGCCATACGCACTCAGGATGCACAGCGGTTCATTGTATTTTCATACTTTGTCCCTGAAACCTGCCAGTCTGCTGAATGCCCAGTTGCCACAGAGGCCACTGCAGATGTATCTACAGGTAAACGAGAGGACCTATGGACAGATACACATCTTTCCTCAATGCTGCATCGATACCTGCCACACTTCTTTGTCGAAGACTCCATGCAGCCACATCAGGCAGTAGAGGGCACCACTGAGGTCTCAGTTGCTCCAGTGGCAATATCTAATGTCGAGGAAGAGGACAGATTCTATCCTTACACCCTCCCACCCCTGGCTCAGCGGGTCATTGGCAATTCATTCAATTTCCTCGAAACCTCCCAGCCTGCTGTTTCAGCCACAGAGTGCCCAGTTGCCAAAGAGGCCACTGCTACCACAGCCACAGTCAAGGGAGAGAATCGATGGGCAGCTAGAAGTCTTCCTTCAGTGCTGCCTCCATGCCTGCCAACAGTCTTTGACGACGACTTCATGCCACCAGAGCAGACAGTAGAGGATACCTATGAGGTCTCAGTTGCTACAGAGACCACTGCAGGCACAGCTACTGTTGATTTTGGAGTGTACAGATCAGCAGCTAAATGCCCTGTCCCAATGCTGCCTCCAAGTCTGCCACTTGTCTTTGACATTGACTACAAACTGCCAGGGGAGGCAGTAGAGGGCACCACCAAGTGTCCAGTTACCAGTGAAAAAAACAATGATGTGTCCACTCACCTCAAAGAGGACATGGCAGCTGATCAAAGCCCTCCTGACCCTGCAGCACTGCCCCCAAGCTCGCCATGTATCCGAGACTCTGACCACAAACTGACCAAGGAGACAAAAGAGGATGCCACCGAGTCCTCCATTGCCACAGCGATCACTGCAGGCACATCCATTGTCCAGGGAGAGGACCTGTTGGGTGATAAAAGCCCTTCTCCAATGCTGCCTTCAAAGTTGCCACACATTCTAGACAATGACCACAAGCAGCCAGAGGAGGCAGTAGAGGACACAAACAAGAGTCAAGTGTCCAGGGAAGCGGCCGTTTCCGTATCCACTGTTCACAATCTGCCAGGGGAGGCAGTAGAGGACACCAACAAGTTTCCAGTTGCCAGGAAAGCAGCCGTTTCCGTGTCCACTGTCCACACAGAGGAGTTGTTGGCTGATAAAAGTCCTCCTGCACCTGCAACACTGCCTCTAATCCTGACCTGCACCCACAACAATGACCACAAACAGCTATGGAAGACAGTTGAGTGCACTACAAAGTGCTCAGTCGACACAGAGGCAACTGTTGCCATTTACACATGGGATGATAAAAGTCCTCCAGGTCTGCAATGCATACACAACAACAATGACCACAAGCAGCCAGAGGAGACAGTTGAGGACACCACAGTGTGCTCAGTTAACACAGAGGCAAGTGCAGTTGCATCCACTGTCAAGAGAGAGGAACTGATGAGTGATAAAAGCCCTGTCCTAGCACATCCTCCAAGCCTCGCATGCATCCTTGACAAGTACCACAAGCAGCCAGAGCAGAAAGGGAAGGGCACTAGTGAAGAGGTGGATCGCTGCCCTCATGCTCACCAGCTGGTCCCAGATGCTAACTTAACTCTGGCAACCCCTCTGCTCTGCATGGCCACTAAGACGCCTGTTAGAGTGAGAGCCTCCATATGCAGGTCAGAGGATGAGGAACCCAGGCCCTGGACGCTGGAAGAGGCAAAGGTAGGTGTCCTATTTTACACTACTACTCTACAGGGTTGGGGGTCTGTTCCATTTCAATTCAAAGCATTGAATTAAGTACTTCCTGAATTGACTGGAATTGAAATGGAATTGACCCCAACCCTGCTACTCTATGCTCATAGTATAAAACATCACCCCTTACTAGGGTAAACATTTGTATTACGTTTGGTGTGGACCCAGGAAGAACATCCATGGCTATTATAAAATCGGTTTGGGATACAAATAAACAAGTTACCTCAATTACTGTCCTCCAAATTGTGTGCCCCATGAGGACATCAATGTATGTTGATCACTCAAATGTGTATTGAATGTGCCACATTGGAACAATATTACATCTAGAGTCAATGTCTTCCTGTTAGGATTATTGGACAGGCATTGACATTGAGAGTGAAGAGAGGAGCGTCAAGGAGGAGGTGAGCCCGAGGGAGGGTTTAAAGCGTGAGGCGGACCTTGCCCAATCCAAGATCTCCAATGGGACGGTTTCATCAGAGAGAGCAGAGACCATCCTGGGAAGAGTGGGCTTTCTGGCCATGAACCTCAAGCAGAAAGTCACATTTTTAAAGATGGAGGAAAAATAGAAAAATAAGAAACTGAATAAGATGTTGAACGGTGACGAGAAAAAGAGAGAAAGGAGATGAAGGCGAGAGAGAAAGAGCAAAAGAAAGCCATGAAGGCTGAGAAAAAGAGGGACAAGTTAGAACATAAAAAGAGAGAGAAGGAAAGAAAAGAGAAGGAAAAGGCAGAGAAAAAGAGGTTAGAGGGGCTGATTAAGATACACAATGCCATGATGAAAGACAGGATTAAGAAAGAGAAGAAGTGGTCTGAGGAGCTGAAAAAGAGAGAGAAAGCTCAAGCTGAGCTCCTGGAGATGGAGCGAAAGATTCAAAAAAAGGAGGAGAAGAAGAGAGAAAAGAGGAGGAAAGAGGAGAGGAAGAGACTGGAGAAGAGGAAAAAGAGGGAGCCAGCTGGAGGTGGAACTGAGAGGGTGATAGAAGAGCAGGGAAGGGATGAAAGCTTGAAGATGGATGAGTAGACTGGGTAAGAAAGAGTGAGAAGGGAGACACTGTATTTTTGCATGCAATGAAAAACAAAGAATAAAAAAATAAATGATTACTCTGTTTGTTTTTTGTCAAGGCATACCGTACAAAACATTATAAACACAAAATGTTTACTTTTCGCAAATTTGGGGAGTGTTGCACAGTTTAAATGTTGAATCCTAAATCGACACTAAGTACTCCTACATGTTGAAAGGATTGGATAGGTGTACATATAAATTAGGTGTAATATGGCAAATAAAGCCTATCAGAGGGAAAGGTAGAGCCATTACCAGTGTTTATACCTATGGGATAGGTAGAGAAAATTCTAAAACAAATCTCACAAGCACTCATCCATAGTCAAATGAACTACTGTTGTCTGGAGAAATGCAGGTGTTGGTGACCTAAAGAGACTGCAAATAGCACAAAATAAGGCAGCAAGAAAGGTTCTGCAATGTGGTTATGAGATGTTCTCCATAGAATTACATAATGTACTCGAATGGCCGACTGTCAAGGAAATGATTAAAAAAAACACACAAAAAAACATTTTTCATGAAATGTACTGAAAGACCAACCGCTATATGTGATTAACTGGATATGGTCAAAGACGACTCGTAAAGGCAATAGGAATCTGGATCTGTTTCTGTGTCCTTTTCTTTTTACCTTGCTTTTGTTATTTTGTTATTTTTTAAATGTTTTGTTTTTACATTTCGTAAAATGTAATAATTACAAAAACATTTCATTTAAATTTCAATGTAGTAACATACTGTATCATTCAAATAAATATTATTATTTGTCTAATCATATTTTTTGCCTTTGAAGCTTAATATTTTGTAATATAATGTATGACTGACATGAGGGTATGTCACGGATTCTGCCGAGACTGCTCCTCCTCCTGGTTCGGGCAGGCTTCGGCGTTCGCCGTCCCCGGAGTACTAGCTGCCACCGCTCTATGTTTCGTAGTGTGATTGCTTTTGTCTGTCTTTTACACCTGTGTCCATTTGTGTGTTGATTACTTGTCTTATAAGTTCCTTGTTTTGCATTAGTCTGATTGAGTGTTGTTCTTTTCTGCCTGTCGTGCAGAGCTGCGTGTCTGCACTCTGTCTATGTTTGGGATTATTCTTTACGCGTGTTTGCGTAATTGCCTCGCCTCCGTCTGTTTTCGAGGTCATGTTTTTTTTGTTGCTCTTTGGACTATTAAAGTCTTTTGGACGTATCCTCTGTGTCCTGCGCCTGACTCCTCCACCACATCCGCATCGGAACTACTGACAGAACAACACACCTAAACTATGGAGTCAGAAGGAACAGCGGCGGCACACCTGTGTCCATTTGTGTGTTGATTACTTGTCTTATAAGTTCCTTGTTTTGCATTAGTCTGATTGAGTGTTGTTCTTTTCTGCCTGTCGTGCAGAGCTGCGTGTCTGCACTCTGTCTATGTTTGGGATTATTCTTTACGCGTGTTTGCGTAATTGCCTCGCCTCCGTCTGTTTTCGAGGTCATGTTTTTTTTGTTGCTCTTTGGACTATTAAAGTCTTTTGGACGTATCCTCTGTGTCCTGCGCCTGACTCCTCCACCACATCCGCATCGGAACTACTGACAGAACAACACACCTAAACTATGGAGTCAGAAGGAACAGCGGCGGCACCCATCCCTGGAAGACCGGATCAGCTACCAAGACACCATGATCCGGCAACTTGGGGCCGCCATGGACGAGGTGTCCAACACTCTGCGCCGGTTGGTGACTCGAGAGGTGCCCACGCACTCTTACACCATCCCATCACCAACGGCCAGTCCTCCTCTCTCAGCACCGGAACCCAGTGGCATTCGGCTCTCGCTCCCGAGGGCATATGACGGTTCTGCAGCCGGGTGTCAGGGATTCCTCCTGCAGGTGGAACTCTACCTGGCCACCATACAACCGGCGCCCTCGGGATACGAGAGCGTCTCCGCCCTCATCTCCTGTCTATCCGGCAAGGCGTTGGAGTGGGCCAACGCCGAATGGAGGGGAATAGACGCCGCTACTATCACCTACGCGGAGTTCTCCCGCCGCTTCAGGGCTGTCTTCGATCATCCACCTGAGGGGAAAGCGGCGGGAGAGCGTCTGTTCCACCTCCGACAGGGGAAGAGGAGTGCACAGGAGTTCGCACTGGAGTTCCGGACGCTAGCGGCGGATGCGGGGTGGAATGAGAGGGCCCTCATCGACCACTACCGGTGTAGCCTACGAGAGGACGTTCGTCGTGAGCTGGCCTGCAGGGACACCAACCTGTCGTTCGACCAGTTGGTGGACATCTCCATCCGTCTAGACACCCTGCTGGCTACCCGCGGACGTCCCGAGTGGGGGTCGTCCATTCCACCCTCCAGCACCTCCGAGCCGATTCCCATGGAGCTCGGGGTGCTGGGCGCTAGAGAGAGGAGGAGAGAGAAGCCGAGGGGGCCATCCCCTGCACCAACTGTGGTCGTGGAGGACACACCGCGGCCAGGTGCTGGGGAGGGTCTCCTGGGAGAGGGGACAACAGGTCACGCACTGGGGAGTCATTTCAGGTGAGTAGGCGCCCCACTTACCCAGAGCTTTCTGTTGGTCACATGAGTATTCCTGTGAGATTTCCACAGGTGGCACCTCATTCCCAGCATAAGGCGCTAGTAGATTCAGGCGCAGCTGGGAACTTTATTGATCGGGCATTTTGTTGTAGGTTAGGAATTCCCCTTCGGCCGGTAGAAGCTCCATTTCCTGTCCACGCCTTAGACAGCCGGCCGTTGGGGTCGGGCCTGATCAGGGAGGTCACAGCACCACTGACGATGACGACGCAGGGGGGTCATGAGGAGATCATTCAGTTTTATCTGATTGACTCTCCTGCGTACCCCGTGGTGTTGGGGCTTCCCTGGTTAAACACCCATGATCCTACCATTGCGTGGCAACAGAGGACTCTTATGGAGTGGTCTGCCCAGTGTGTAGGGAGATGTCTAGGTGTTTCCGTAGGGGCGACCTCGGTAGAGAGTCCGAACCAAGTGCCCGCACTGCGCATTCCCCCTGAGTATGAGGACTTAGCACTTGTGTTCAGCAAATCGAGGGCAGCACGGCTACCTCCTCATAGACAGGGGGACTGTGCGATAAATCTCCAAACAGGAGCGGCTCTTCCACGGAGTCGTGTGTATCCCCCTGTCTCAAGAGGAGACAGCGGCTATGGAGACTTACATAGCCGAGTCCTTGGCACAGGGATACATACGGTCCTCCACTTCCCCGGTTTCCTCGAGTTTCTTCTTTGTGAAGAAGAAGGACGGGGGATTGCGCCCGTGTATTGATTACCGTAGTCTCAATCAGATCACAATTAAGTACAGGTACCCACTTCCACTGATTGCGACTATGACGGAATCGTTACGCGGAGCGCAGTTCTTCACAAAGTTGGATCTCAGGAGCGCGTACAATCTGGTGCGCATTAGGGAGGGGGATGAATGGAAAACAGCATTTAGCACCACCTCGGGTCATTACAAGTATCTCGTCATGCCATACGTGTTAATGAATGCTCTTTCAGTCTTCCAATCCTTTGTTGACGAGATTTTCCGGGACATGCATGGGCAGGGTGTAGTAGTGTACATCGACGACATCCTAGTGTACTCTTCTACACGAGCCGAGCATGTAGCCCTGGTGCGCCGAGTGTTGAGAAGACTGTTGGAGCATGACTTGTATGTCAAGGCAGAGAAATGCCTGTTCTTCCAGGAGTCCGTCTCCTTTTTGGGTTATCGGTTGTCCGCGTCTGGTGTGGAGATAGAGGTAGACCGTGTATCGGCCGTGGCGTAATTGGCAAACTCCAACCACTGTAAAAGAGGTGCAGCAGTTCTTGGGTTTTGCTAATTACTACCGGAGGTTTATTCTGGGTTTTGGACAAGTTGCAGCTCCCATTACGTCCCTGCTAAAGGGGGGTCCGGTTCGTTTGCAGTGGTCGGCTGAGGCGGACAGGGCATTTGTCAAACTGAAGAACCTGTTCACCTCGGCCCCGGTGCTGGCGCATTCGGATCCCTCTTTACCATTCCAAGTAGAGGTAGACGCGTCCGAGACCGGTATTGGGGCAGTCCTGTCACAACGGTCCGGCACGCCACCTAAACTCTGCCCCTGTGCGTTCTACTCCAAGAAGCTCAGCTCGGCGGAGCGCAACTACGACGTTGGGGACAGGGAGCTGTTAGCCGTAGTCCAGGCCCTAAAGGTGTGGAGGCATTGGCTTGAGGGGGCTCAACACCCTTTCCTCATTCTGACTGATCACCGTAACCTGGAGTACATCCGGGCAGCTAGGAGATTGAACCCTCGTCAGGCTAGGTGGAACATGTTCCTAACCCGGTTTGTTTTTAAGATCACATACATCCCAGGGTCCCAGAATGGTAAGGCAGACGCCCTGTCCCGGCGGTATGACACAGAGGAGAGGTCAAACGAGCCTACTTCCATACTGCCGGAGTCTTGTTTGGTGGCTCCGGTGGTATGGGAGGTCGATGCGGAAATCGAGCGGGCACTGCGTACCGACCCTACTCCCCCCGAGTGTCCTGTGGGGCGGACGTACGTTCCGCTCGAGGTTCGTGATCGTCTTATTTATTGGGCTCATACATCACCCTCCTCTGGACATCCAGGTATTGGCTGGACCGTGCACTGTCTTAGCATGAAATACTGGTGGCCAACGTTAGCTAAGGATGTGAGGGTTTATGTCTCCTCCTGCTCGGTGTGCGCCCAGTGTAAGGCGCCTAGACATTTGCCCAGGGGTAAGTTACATCCCCTGCCCGTTCCACAACGACCATGGTCCCACCTATCGGTGGATTTTGTAACCGACCTACCCCCCTCCCAGGAGAATACCACCATTTTGGTCGTTGTGGATCGGTTTTCCAAGGCCTGTCGTCTCCTTCCAATGCCGGGTCTCCCTACTGCCCTACAAACCGCTGAGGCCCTATTTACCCATGTGTTCCGGCACTATGGGGTCCCCGAGATATTGTGTCTGATCGAGGTCCCCAGTTCACCTCCAGAGTTTGGGGGGCGTTCATGGAACGATTGGGGGTCTCGGTAAGCCTTACCTCGGGGTACCACCCAGAGAGCAATGGGCAGGTGGAACGTGTCAACCAGGATGTGGGTAGGTTTTTGAGGTCCTATTGCCGGGACCGGCCGGAGGAGTGGTCTAGGTTCATCCCCTGGGCAGAGATGGCCCAGAACTCTCTCCGCCACTCCTCCACCAATTTAACACCTTTCCAGTGTGTTTTAGGTTATCAGCCGGTCCTGGCACCATGGCACGAGAGCCAGATCGAGGCCCCTGCGGTGGACGAGTGGATTCGGCACTTCGGAGGAGACATGGGCGCTGCCCATGTCCATCTGCAGCGTGCCATCCGTCAACAAAAGGCGAGCGCCGATCGCCACCGCAGTGAGGATCGGTGTACGCACTGGGAGATCGAGTCTGGCTCTCGACTCGAAACCTGCCCTTCCGCCTGCCCTGCCGGAAGCTGGGTCGGGCGGTTTGTGGGCCCTTCAAAGTCCTGAGAAGATTGAACGAGGTGTGTTACAGGTTACAACTGCCTATAGAGTACAAAAATATTAACCCCTGTTCCATGTGTCTCTTCTCAGGCCGGTGGTAGCTGGCCCACTCCAAGAAGATGAGATAGGAGAGACCCCTCCGCCCCCTTTGGACATCGAGGGGGCCCCCGGCGTACAGGGTCCGGACCATCTTGGACTCGAGGCGCCGGATGAGTGGTCTCCAGTATCTCGTGGAGTGGGAGGTACGGTCCGGAGGAACGGTGCTGGGTGCCCAGGAGGGACATCCTCGATCCATCCCTCCTGACTGAGTTCCACCGTGGGCATCCCACGCGCCCGGGTCCGCGTCCGCCTGGCCGTCCCCGAGGCCGGGTCGGCGCACGGCTGGAGCCGCGCGTCAAGGGGGTACTGTCACGGATTCTGCCGAGACTGCTCCTCCTCCTGGTTCAGGCAGGCTTCGGCGTTCGCCGCCCCCGGAGTACTAGCTGCCACCGCTCTATGTTTCGTAGTGTGATTGCTTTTGTCTGTCTTTTACACCTGTGTCCATTTGTGTGTTGATTACTTGTCTTATAAGTTCCTTGTTTTGCATTAGTCTGATTGTGTGTTGTTCTTTTCTGCCTGTCGTGCAGAGCTGCGTGTCTGCACTCTGTCTATGTTTGGGATTATTGTTTACGCGTGTTTGCGTAATTGCCTCGCCTCCGTCTGTTTTCGAGGTCGTGTTTTGTTTGTTGCTCTTTGGACTATTAAAGTCTTTTGGACGTATCCTCTGTGTCCTGCGCCTGACTCCTCCACCACATCCACATCGGAACTACTGACA